>NC_051472.1:0-16449 GCF_003597395.2 Chelonoidis abingdonii | reverse complement strand
ATATATATATATATATATATATATATATATATATATATATATAAATAAATTAATTGAATTATAATGTGTGGGGTGGGGTGAGGGGTGGTTTATATTGTGTTGTATGGTTATTTAGTGTTGGTAGATGTTTTTATTTTTACACATATTACAGCTAGTGTTGTGTTGGTTTAGTTGTTCTCGGATTTAGGGGTTTGACGAGAGGTAAGCAGCTATTCAAGCCGGTGTTAGTTTTATGGGGGGGGGGGGGGGTTTAGATAAAAAAGTGTTGTTTAATATTTGAGTTGTCGTGGGTTCTGTGAAGATATATGTCCTACAAGCATTAACTTAATAATACCATATCAAATCTTGCAAGATCAATCAATCTGAATGTAGGTCCAGTTTCAGTTAATTGGTAACATCAGGTATGTGGGTCTGAAAACAGAGAGAGAAAAAAGAGCTAAATATATGTGCTTAAGACATGAAATGCCAGGTTATAAATTTAATGTATAGAACACATTAACCAGAGGCCTTTTAAAGAGGAACGAATGGACTTTATTAACTTTATGTGCTTGACAAAACAACCAAAGGCCAGAATAGATCAGTTATGTACGCCATCACTGTATGAGCTTGAAACTAGTAACTTAGTATCTTACTTAACAAGAATTGCTTATTTCTCGTAGCCAGTCAAGTTAAGAGATAACCTAATACTGTAACCAAATCCATGTTATGCGAGAGATTATTTAAGTTTATGTTCTGAAACCATTAACTTAACATTACCCAGACACATTACTGTCAGTTAAAAATTTATCTGCCAAATCAATCTTGATTATGTCTTTAATAAAATTAAGCAGTAATATTACTGGTGATATGCTAGCGGTAAATAAGTGAATGTAAGATAATACATAGAGTGTACGTTGTCATTTCTTTCTACTGGGCGGGGTAGAGGTATTTGGTGTGTTTGTCAAAAGGTAGTTTAATGAAGATTCCGGTTTTGGGGGCCGGGGATGAAGGTTTAAGTCTTTCTCTTTTGATTATTCTAGGAAAGTTGTGGTTTTCAGTCTTTGGTTTACAAGACCAATGCTTTAGTTAAGCTACTAGAATATTTTAGGTTTAATATTTTATTTTCAATTATTCCTGTTACAGGTATGAGGATTAGGAGGATTGTGAAGTACAGGATGGAGGCTGTTTGGCCGATGATAATGAATGGGTCTTCGACTGGTTGGCCACCAATTCATGTAAGTGTTAGAAGGTCAGCCGCTAGAGATCAGAGTAGGATTTGGTTTAGGGGTCGGAATATGGCTGAGCGTTGTTTTGATGTGTGTAGGGCTGGTATTAGGAATAATACTAGGATGGAAGATAGGAGGGCGAGTACGCCTCCTAATTTGTTTGGGATGGATCGGAGGATTGCATAGGCGAATAAGAAGTATCATTCTGGTTTGATGTGGGGTGGGGTTGATAGAGGGTTGGCCGGTGTGAAGTTGTCTGGGTCTCCTAGAAGGTTTGGGGAGAATAGTGTTAGAGTTAGTAGTAGGGTTAGTATTAAGATTAGTCCTAGTAAATCTTTGTAGGAGAAGTATGGGTGGAAAGGAATTTTGTCGGCATTTGAGTTTAATCCTGTTGGATTGTTTGATCCAGTTTCGTGGAGGAATAGTAGGTGTACGATTACTAATCCGATGATGGTAAATGGTAGGAGGAAGTGGAAGGTGAAGAAACGGGTTAGGGTGGCGTTGTCTACTGAAAAGCCCCCTCAGATTCATTGTACTAGGGTATTACCGATGTAGGGGATGGCTGAAAGTAGGTTGGTAATGACGGTAGCGCCTCAGAATGATATTTGGCCTCATGGTAGGACGTAACCCACAAATGCGGTGGCTATAACTAGGAGTAGTAGGAGAATTCCTGTGTTTCAGGTTTCTTTGTATAAGTAAGAGCCGTAGTAAAGTCCTCGGCCGATGTGGAGGTAGATGCATATGAAGAAGATGGAGGCCCCATTGGCATGTATGTTTCGAATGAGTCATCCATATTGTACGTCTCGGGTGATGTGGGCTACTGATGAAAATGCTAGTGAGATGTTTGGTGAGTAGTGTATTGCTAGAAAGATTCCGGTAATGATTTGTAGAATTAGGCAGATGCCTAGTAGTGATCCGAAGTTTCATCAGGCAGAGATGTTAGATGGGCTGGGTAGGTCAATGAATGAGTTGTTGATAATTTTAATTATTGGGTGGGTTTTTCGTAAGTTTGTGGCCATTAATGTTTTTGTAGTTGAATACAACGATGGTTTTTCGGACCGTAAGTCTTGGTTAAAGTCCGGGCAAGAATTATGATGTATTTTATGTTTTTATTTGGGTTTTGCTTTGTTTTTTGGATGATTGGTGTTTCTTGTAGTTCTTCTCCTTATTATGGAGTGCTTAGTTTGGTTTTGGGAGCAGCTTTTGGGTGTGGGGTGCTGGTTGGGGTGGGAGGGTCTTTTATTTCTTTGGTTTTATTTTTAATTTATTTGGGTGGGATGTTGGTTATTTTTGCATATTCATCTGCGTTAGCAGCGGAGCCCTATCCTGGGGGTTGAGGGGGTTTAAATGCGTTTGTTTATGGGTTGTGTTATTTAGTTTCTGTTGTGTGGCTTATGTTGATGGACTATTCTTGATGGAGTATGGAAGATTTTGGTGATGGTACTGTTGATGCTGGTGGGTTATTTGTTGTTCGTTTAGATTCCAGTGGGGTTTCATGGTTTTATGACTTTGGTAGTGGTATGTTTTTAATTGCTGGTTGAGGGTTGTTGTTGACGTTGTTTGTTGTGTTAGAGTTGGTTTATGGGTTGTCTCGTGTGGTGCTTCGTGCGATTAGGGTATGGTAGCTGCTACTAATAGTATGATTGATAGGATGAATGAGGTTATGTAGACTTTAATGAGGCCTTTTTGTGATGAAGAGATGAGTGTGATTGGGGTGATTTGTGATTTGATTAGGCCTTTTGGACCAATGTTTTCATATCAAGATAGGTCGGTTAGATGGGTTGCGATGTTTTGGCTAAATTTTAGGCTAGCTATTGGGAGTGAGCGATGGGTGAGGGTGTTGAAGTGGATTAGTAGGTTGGAGAGGTTGTGAATGTTGGAGGGTTTTGGAGTTATTTTGTTGGTTATTGTGGTTAGTTCTAGGGCTAATAGTAGGCCTAAGATTGTTATTGTTAGTGCTGCGATTTTAATGTAGGTTGGTATTGTTGTTGGTTGGGTTTTTAGTGGTGTGGTATTTAGTGAAATAATTAGCCCTGCGACAATGCTACCTGCGGCTAGGCGAGTAATTGGGTTAATGATTTTTGGATTGTTCTCGTTTAGTAGTGTTGTGGGGCGGTATTGGGGTGACCCTGTTTGTACGAATGTTGTGATTCGTAGGCTGTAGATTGCGGTGAATGAGGTTGCAGTTAGTGTTAGGAGAAGGGCTCAGGCGTTCAGGTATGATGTGTTTATGGTTTCAATGATGATGTCTTTGGAGTAAAATCCAGTTATGAATGGTATGCCTATGAGTGCTATACTGCCAATGGTTAAGCATGAAGATGTGATTGGTAGGGATTTGTGTAGCCCCCCTATTTTTCGAATGTCTTGTTCATTGTTGAGGTTGTGGATGATGGAGCCAGAACATAGGAATAGTATTGCTTTGAAAAATGCATGTATGGAGATGTGTAGGAAGGCCAGTTGTGGTTGGTTTAGGCCGATGGTTACTATTATAAGACCTAGTTGGCTTGATGTAGAGAAGGCGATGATTTTTTTGATATCGTTTTGGGTGAGGGCGCAGAATGCTGTGAATAAGGTGGTGATAGCTCCTAGGCATAGGCAGATTGATAGGGCTGAGTTGTTTGTAGTTAAGATTGGGTGTATTCGAATGAGTAGGAAGATACCTGCTACGACTATGGTGCTGGAGTGTAGTAATGCTGAGACTGGGGTTGGGCCTTCTATGGCTGCTGGTAATCATGGGTGAAGGCCAAATTGGGCTGATTTTCCAGTTGCAGCTAGGATGAGGCCAAGAAGGGGGAGTAGTGGGGTGGAGGGGGTGGTGGAGAATATTTGTTGGAGCTCTCATGTATTTGTGTTCATTGCTAGTCATGACATGCTGAGAATTAATCCGATATCGCCTGTGCGGTTGTAAATGATAGCTTGTAGGGCTGATGAGTTTGCTTCTGTTCGTCCGCGTCATCATCCAATTAGTAAGAAGGACATGATTCCTACTCCTTCTCAGCCAATAAAGAATTGGAATATATTGTTGGCTGTTACTAGGATTATTATGGCTACTAAGAAGATTAATAGGTATTTGAAGAACTTTGTGATGTGTGGGTCCGTGGCTATATATCAGTGAGTAAATTCTAAAATAGATCATGTGACATATAGGGCGATTGGTACGAATATTATTGAGTACTGGTCGAATTTGAAGCTTATGTTGATGTTAAATGTGGATGTATGGGATCAGTTAAGGTTGGTAATAATTGATTCGATGTTCAGGTAGATAAATGTGGTTAGTGGGAGTAAGGCAGTGAAGAATGCTATTTTTACAGCTGTTTTTGTTTTTATTGTAGGGTATATGGGTGTCATTAGGGGTAGTGTTAGGATGAGGAGGGTTAGGAGGAGTGTGGAGTTTATTAATAGGGTCATTACTTTTACTTGGAGTTGCACCAAGGGTGGGTGGCTTCTAAGGCCAGTGGATTGCTTCTATCCTTTAAAAGTTGGTGGGATTGAGGGAGCTGAGGGGTTAGTCTCAGATATAGGAATTAGCAGTTCTTATTGTGTAATACCTCTCTCGGTTTATAAGGAGATTTTAACTCCTATTTTTAGAGCCACGGTCTAATGTTTTTTTTGAAACTATATTAACAGTAGAATGTACCTCAGATTAGTTCTGGTTTTGTTGTTAGTAGTGCTATTGGGAGAATATGAAGTGCTATGAGTAGGTGTTCTCGTGTATGGGTTGGGGGAATTGATTTTAGATGTGATGGAGTTTCTCCTCATTGTGTTGTGGTTAGTATGTATAAGGTGTAGATGGCGGTGATTAGTGTTCCTAATCCTGTTATTAGGATTGTAATGTTTGATCAGTTGAATAGTGAGATAATAATTGTTAGTTCTCCTATAAGGTTAATTGTTGGTGGGAGAGCTATATTAGTTAAGCTAGCTAAGAGTCATCATAGTCCTATTAGTGGTAGTGCTAGTTGTATGTTTCGGGTGAGGAGTAGTGTTCGACTGTGGGTTCGTTCATAGTTGGTATTAGCTAGACAGAAAAGTATGGACGATGTTAAACCGTGGGCAATTATTAGTGTAATAGAGCCAGTGTATGATCATTGAGTTTGTGTTAGTGTTGCAGCGATAACTAGGCCTATATGGCTTACAGATGAGTAAGCAATTAGTGATTTTAGATCTGTTTGGCGTAGGCAGATTGAACTGGTTATGATTACCCCTCATAAAGCTATTACTATGAAAGGATAGGATAGTGTTTTTGATAGGGGGTCTAGTGTTATTGTGATGCGGATGATGCCGTATCCTCCGAGTTTTAATAGTACGGCTGCTAGGATTATTGATCCTGCGATTGGGGCTTCTACATGTGCTTTTGGCAGTCATAGGTGTAATCCATATAGAGGTATTTTGATTATAAAGGCAATTAATAGTGCAAATCATCATATTGAATGGGATCATGAGTTTATTATGGTTGGTTGGTTGAGTTGTATTGTATAGGTGGATAGGGTGCCGTTTTGGGTTTGTATAAATGATAGGGCTACTAGCAGGGGTAGAGAGCCGATGAGGGTGTAAAATAGAAAATAGGTTCCAGCATTTAGTCGTTCCACTTGGTTGCCTCAGCGTGTGATGATTACTAGTGTTGGGATTAGTGTGGTTTCGAATGCAATGAAGAATATGATTAGTTCTGTGGCTGAGAAGGCTGAAATTAGTGAGATTTGTAGTGAGATGATAGCGATGATGAAAGTTCGTTTTCGTGAGGTTGGTTCCATGGTTAGGTGATTTTGACTGGCTAAGATTATCAATGGGGTAAGTCAGCATGATAGGATTAGTAGTGGGGCTGAAATTCGATCTACTCCTAGGTAGTAATTGGAGAAGGTTGTTAGTTCTATAGTTGGTTTAGATCATTGTAGGCTTAAGAGGGCAATTCCAAAACTGTAAGTTAGTGTGGTTGGTCATAGTTGTTTTGGTTTACAAAGTATGGTTGTTGGCAGTAGTAGAATTGTTGGGATGATGATTTTTAGCATTGTAGTAGGTTTAAGTTTTGTAAGCGGTCTGATCCATGAGTTCGTGAAGATGCTACTAGTAATGATAGGCCTATGCCTGCTTCGCAGGCTGAGAAGGATAGCATTAGTATGGGAGTTAGTATGAATGAGGAAATTTGTAGTTGGATGGGTCATATTGATAGAGTAATAAACAGGGATAGTATTATTCCTTCAAGACATAATAAAGTTGAAACTAAATGGGTTCGATGTAGTGAAAGACCTGTGATGCTGATAATGAAGGCAGAGTAGCAGCTAAAGTGTGTGGGTGTCATTTGATAGCCGTGAAGTTTAATCACGATTGACTAAGCCGAAATTAGTTGTCTTGTGTTAGACTAGTTATCTATTCTGCTCATTCTAGGCCTCCTTGAATTCATTCATAGACAAGGCCTAATGTAAGCAGGGATAGGATGATGAGGGCTCAGGTGAAGGAATAGGTCGGATGTGGTAGTTGTATGGCTCATGGTAGTGGGAGTAGTAGTGCGATTTCTAGATCAAATAGTAGGAATAGAATTGCTACTGAGGAAGAATCGAATCGAGAATGGTAGGCGGGCAGATTCTAGTGGGTCAAATCCACATTCGTATGGGGATAGTTTTTCGTTGTCTGGTTTTATTAGTGTAAGTCAGTAGTTTAGTATCATTAGGATTGTTGATAGGGTCAATGAGATAATTATAATTGAGATTGTTGTGTTCATTACTTTTCTCTAGGGTTAAGCTAAAACTTAGTGATTGGAAGTCACTTGTACTATTATACTAGAAAAGTATGAGCCTCATCAGTAGATTGATACATATAGGAACAGTCATACAACGTCTACGAAGTGTCAGTATCAAGCGGCTGCTTCAAATCCAAAATGGTGGGTTGAGGTAAAGTGGTATTTAATTTGTCGTAATAAGCATACTACTAGGAATGTTGATCCGATGATAACGTGTAATCCGTGGAAGCCCGTTGCAACAAAGAATGTGGAGCCATAAACACCGTCGGCGATTGTGAATGGGGCTTCGTAGTATTCTATGGCTTGCAGTATTGTGAAATATAAGCCAAGTAGGATTGTGAGGCTGAGGGCTTGGATAGTTTGATTTCGGTTGGCTTCTATAAGGCTATGGTGGGCTCAGGTGATTGTTACGCCTGAAGCTAGTAGGACTGCTGTATTTAGTAGTGGGACTTCAAATGGGTTTAGTGGGGTGATTCCTGTTGGTGGTCAGCATCCGCCTAGTTCTGGCGTTGGGGCTAAGCTTGAGTGGTAGAAGGCTCAGAAGAACCCAATGAAGAAGAACACTTCTGATGTGATGAATAAGATTATACCATATCGTAAGCCTTTTTGTACTGGAGGGGTATGATGTCCTTGGAAGGTTCCTTCTCGTACGATATCTCGTCATCATTGGAATATAGTAAGTAGTATAATTGATAGGCCTAGGGTTATTAGTAATGTTGAGTTATAGTGGAATCATATGGCGAGTCCTGAGGTTATTAGTAGTGCTGCTGCTGCGCCTGTTAGTGGTCATGGGCTTGGGTCTACTATGTGGTAGGCATGTGTTTGGTGGGCCATTAAATGTTTTCTTGTAGATAGAGGCTTAATAATAGGACGAACACGTAGGCTTGGATTATGGCTACTGCTAGTTCTAAGATTGTTAGTAAGAAGAGAATGGTTATAGTTAGGATAGATAAGGTTATTGTTATTGATAGTAGGGCTAGTACTGCGGTGGAGGTAAGTTGGATTAATAAGTGGCCAGCTGTTAGGTTGGCTGTGAGTCGAACCCCTAGGGCTAGGGGTCGGATAAAGAGGCTAATTGTTTCAATTATAATGAGGATTGGGATAAGTGGGGTTGGGGTTCCTTCTGGTAGTAGGTGACCTAGTGATGTTGTTGGTTGGTTTCGAAGGCCTGTGAGTACTGTGGCTATTCATATTGGAATAGCTAATCCTATGTTTATAGAGAGTTGGGTGGTTGGGGTGAATGTGTATGGTAGTAGACCTAGCAGGTTGATTATTAAAAGTATGGCTATTAGTGATGTTAGAGTAATAGATCATTTATGTCCTGTTTTATTAATTGGTATTATTAGTTGTTTTGTAAATAGATTAATTGCTCATAATTGTAGAGTTGAAAGACGGTTGGTTAGTCAGCGGTTATTTTGGGTTGGAAGTATAAGTGATGGTGCAAGTAAGGCTAGAATGATTAATGGGATTCCTAGGGTTTGTGGGCTTATGAATTGATCGAAGAATGTTAGGTTCATGGTCAGGTTCATGGGTTTATGTTGGCGATTTTATGGTTTTTGTTGGGAGTATTTATGGGTAGGTAGGATGAGATTTTTGGTTGAAGGATGATAATGTATGTTAATCATGTGGAGGAGAGGACTAATAATCATGGGTCTGGGTTTAGTTGTGGCATACCACTAAGGAGGGGCGGAGTTCTCTTTTTCTAGCTTAAAAGGCTAGTGCTGTCCTATTAGCTTCTTAGTGTGGGATTATGATAGTATTAGTGAGGATCAGTTTTCGAAGTGTTTTAGTGGTACAGATTCTACTACGATTGGTATAAAGCTGTGGTTAGCCCCACAGATTTCTGAGCACTGTCCGTAAAACACCCCTGGGCGAGTAATAATAAAAGTTGATTGATTTAGCCGGCCTGGGACTGCATCTGCTTTTACTCCTAGCGATGGGACTGCTCATGAGTGTAAGACATCTTCAGCTGAAATTAATATTCGAATTGGAGATTCTATTGGTATCACCATGCGGTGATCTACTTCTAGTAGTCGGAAATGTCCGTTTGGAAGGTCTTGGGTTGGGATTATGTAAGAATCAAATTCAAGGTTTTCGTAGTCAGTGTATTCGTATGTTCAGTATCATTGATGTCCTATGGCTTTGATGGTTAAATGTGGGTTGCTGATTTCATCTATTAGGTATAGGACTCGTAGAGATGGTAGTGCGATAGTGATTAGGACAATAGCTGGTAAGATAGTTCAAATTATTTCTACTTCTTGGGCATTTATAGTGTTGGTATATGTTAGTTTGGTTGTTATTATTAAGGTAATGATGTAAAGTACAAGGGTGCTAATTAAGAATACGATTATTAGGGTGTGGTCATGAAAGTGGAGGAGTTCTTCTATAATAGGTGATATTGCATCTTGGAATCCCAATTGAAATGGATGTGCCATTAAGTCGTAAAGGGTTTGAACCTATAATTTAACCTTGACAAGGTTAGGTAATGTATTTTACTAACGTCTTAAGGAAGAAACATAAAGGTTATGTGGTTGGCTTGAAACCAATTCAAGGGGGTTCGATTCCTTCCTTTCTTGAGTTTGTACGTGGGCTGGTTCTTCGTATGTATGATATGGGGGTGGACAGCCGTGTAGTCATTCTACATTAGTAGGTGTGAGTTCAACTGTTATTACTTTTCGTTTTGAAGAGAATGCTTCTCAGATAATGAATATTATTATGATTACGGCTACTAGGGAGATTAGGGATCCAATTGATGAGATAGAGTTTCATAAGGTGTATGCATCTGGGTAGTCGGAGTAACGTCGTGGTATTCCGGCTAGGCCTAGGAAATGTTGGGGGAAAAAGGTTATGTTGACTCCTGCAAATATTACCCCGAAGTGGACTTTTGTTCAGGTTTGGTGTAGGGAGTATCCAGTGAAAAGTGGGAATCAGTGGGTAAATCCTGCTATGATAGCGAATACGGCCCCTATGGAGAGAACGTAGTGGAAGTGTGCTACTACGTAGTAGGTGTCGTGTAATACAATGTCTAAGGATGAGTTGGCTAGTACGATGCCTGTGAGGCCTCCGATGGTAAATAAGAAGATAAAGCCGAGTGCTCATAATATAGCAGCGTCTCATTTAATTATTCCTCCATGTAGGGTGGCTAGTCAGCTGAATACTTTCACTCCTGTTGGGATGGCAATAATTATTGTTGCAGATGTAAAATAGGCTCGGGTATCTACATCTATTCCTACAGTAAATATATGGTGAGCTCATACAATAAAACCTAAGAATCCAATAGATATTATTGCTCAAACTATTCCTATATATCCGAACGGTTCTTTTTTGCCGGCATAGTAGGTTACAACATGTGAGATTATGCCAAATCCGGGTAAGATTAAGATGTATACTTCAGGGTGGCCAAAAAATCAGAATAAGTGTTGGTATAAGATTGGGTCTCCCCCTCCTGAGGGGTCAAAGAAGGTTGTATTTAGGTTTCGATCTGTAAGTAGTATGGTGATGCCTGCAGCGAGTACTGGTAGTGAGAGTAATAATAGGACGGCTGTAATAAGTACTGATCACACGAATAGGGGTGTTTGGTATTGTGATATGGCTGGGGATTTTATATTAATTGCTGTAGTGATAAAGTTGATAGCCCCGAGGATTGATGACACACCTGCTAGGTGTAGAGAAAAGATAGTCAGGTCTACAGAGGCACCAGCATGGGCCATGTTTCCAGCTAGTGGTGGATACACGGTTCAGCCTGTGCCCGCACCTGCTTCAATTCCTGATGAGGCTAGGAGTAGAAGTAGGGATGGAGGTAGAAGTCAGAAGCTTATGTTGTTTATACGGGGGAATGCTATGTCCGGTGCTCCGATTATTAATGGTACGAGTCAGTTTCCGAAGCCCCCAATCATGATTGGTATAACTATGAAAAAGATTATGACGAAAGCGTGAGCAGTGACAATAACATTATAAATTTGGTCGTCTCCTAGGAGGGTCCCAGGTTGGCTTAGTTCTGCGCGGATCAATAGGCTTAGTGCTGTGCCTACTATGCCGGCTCAGGCTCCGAAAATTAAGTATAGGGTGCCAATGTCTTTGTGATTAGTGGAAAAGAATCAACGAGTTAGAAACACAGGTAAGATGGCTGAATGTCCAAGCGTTAGGCTGTAGACCTTTTTATAGAGGTTTAATCCCTCTTCTTATCAAATCTCGTGGTGAAGTTCATGTCAAATTGCAAATTTGAAGATATACCTTTATTGGTGTCGGGGTTTTCCCGCCCTGTAGAGGCGGGAAAAAGTAGGCAAAAGCCCGCTGGATAGGGTGTTTAGCTGTTAACTAAATTTATTATGGGATCGAGGCCCATTTGTCTAGTTAAGGCCTTAGCTTAATTAAAGTGTTTGAGTTGCATTCATGAGATATAAGGTAGAGTCTTATAGGTCTTATCAGAAACTAAGAGGTTTTGTCTCTTGTTTGGGGCTTTGAAGGCCCCCGGTTTTGTAGGTTTGATCCTAAGTTTCTAGATGGCGGTTAGTAGGGTGGGTGTGATTGGAAGTAAGGAGATGGATAGGGTGGTTATTAGGGCAAGGTAGTGTTTTTGGTTGATTTTATGTCGTCATTGTTGTAGGTAGTTAGTGGAGTTTGGGGGTAGTGTGATGGTTGTGTAGTATGAAATTCGTAGGTAGAAAAATAGGCTAAGTAGTGATAGGAGGGCTATTATAGTGGCAATGATGAGTATGTGTTGTTTAGTTAGTTCTTGGATAATTAATCATTTAGGTATGAATCCTGTTAGTGGTGGTAGTCCTGCTAGTGATATGAGGGTTAATATTATTATAGTGTTTAGTGTAGGGAGTTTTGTTCATGATGTTATTATTACAGAGATTTTGTTTGTTTCTAGAAGTTTAATTATTAGGAATATTGTAGAGGTTATGGCGATGTATGTGTAGAATGTAAGTAGTGTAAGTTTTGGGGACAGGGTGAGGATTGTGATTATTCATCCTAGATGGGCGATGGAGGAAAATGCTATGATTTTTCGTAATTGGGTTTGGTTTAGTCCGTTTCATCCTCCGATGATGGTGGATGTGAGTCCTAGTGTTAGTATTAGTGGTGTGTTTATGGACTGGGCGGTTATTATTAGTAGGGATAATGGTGCTAGTTTTTGTCAGGTGGTTAAGATTAGGGCTGTTGTTGTGGTGGTTCCTTGAAGTACTTCTGGTAATCAAAAATGGAATGGGGCTAGCCCTAGTTTAATGGCTAGGGCTGTGGTAAGGATTGTACATGAGATGTTGTTAGATATTTGTGTGATGCTTCATTGACCTAGTGTTCATGCATTAATAATACTGGAGAATAGAATTAGTGTTGAGGCAGTTGCCTGTGTCAGGAAGTATTTGATGGCGGCTTCGATTGCTCGTGGGTGGTGTTGTTTAGCGATTAGTGGGATGATGGCTAGGGTGCTGATTTCTAGGCCGGTTCATGCTAGGATTCAGTGGTTGCTGGAAATTGTCAGTAGTGGTCCTATGATTAGGCTTGTGGTAATGATTGTGTTTGCATATGGGTTCATTAGTATAGGAAGGATTTTAACCGACATTTTCGGGGTATGGGCCCAAGAGCTTAATTAGCTGACTTTACTAGAATATAGTATAATGGAAGTATAGGGAGTTTTGATCTCTCTGGTATAGGTTCAATTCCTATTTTTCTAAGGAGACGAGGGGGTTTTAACCTCTATTATTCACCCTATCAAGGTGATCCTTTGGTTCAGGCACGTGTCCTATGGTATTGGGGGTAGCCCTGATAAGGCGGTTGGTATTGAAATGTGTCATAGGCATAATGCTAGGGTGATTGGGAGGAAGTTTTTTCATAGTAGGTGTATTAGTTGGTCGTATCGGAATCGGGGGTAGGAGGCTCGGATTCATAGGAATCCCATTGATAATAGTATTGTTTTTGAGGTTAATGATATTGAGAATAACTCTGGGATGTTGTTGGTGTGGGCAGGGTTTAAAAATAGGATGGCGGTCAAGGTGTTTATTATTAGGATGTTTGAGTATTCTGCTAGGAAGAATAAGGCGAATGGGCCGGCGGCATATTCGACGTTGAATCCTGACACGAGTTCGGATTCACCTTCGGTTAGGTCGAATGGTGCTCGGTTGGTTTCGGCTAATGTGGAGATATATCATATTATTATGAGTGGTCAGGAGGAGAATATTAGGTATATTGGTTCTTGTGTTACTATAAATGTTTGTATGTTAAAGCCTCCTGAGAAGAGGACTAGGGAGAGTAGGATGATTCCTAGGGTTACTTCGTATGAGATGGTTTGGGCTACTGCTCGTAGGGCCCCTATTAGGGCATATTTTGAGTTTGAGGCTCATCCTGATCATAGGATTGAGTAGACCATTAGGCTGGAAATGGAGATTAGGAATAGGATGCCTAGGTTAAGGTCAGCTAGGGGGAATGGAATTGGAAATGGGAGTCAAATTGATAGTGCTAGTAATAGGGCTAGGATTGGGGATATGGTGAATAGTGTGATTGATGAGTTTAGTGGGTAGATTGGTTCTTTAATGAATAGTTTTACTCCGTCTGCTACTGGTTGTAATAGTCCGTATGGTCCTACGATGTTTGGGCCTTTTCGAAGTTGTATGTAGCCTAGTACTTTTCGTTCAATTAGGGTGAAGAAGGCTACGGCAATTAGGATTGGGATTACATATATTAATGGGGGTATGAGGTTAGATAGGAGTGTTTTCATGGATTGGGAAGGGGAATTGAACCCCTGGATAAAGGGTTTAGGCCTTTTGCATTTGTACCTGGCTCTGCCATCCCAATTTGGCCCTTTTTTAGGGCATAGGTTTTTGTCTTATTATTAGTTAAGTTGTTTTCACTAATGTAAGGTAAGGCTTGTTTTTGATATTGGCCTTGTCTTTTCGGTCCTTTCGTACTGGAAAAGACTGAAAGTTTATAGATAGAAACCGACCTGGATTGCTCCGGTCTGAACTCAGATCACGTAGGACTGTTAATCGTTGAACAAACGAACCCTTAATAGCGGCTACACCATTAGGATGTCCTGATCCAACATCGAGGTCGTAAACCCCATCGTCGATAGGGACTCTAGGATGGGATTGCGCTGTTATCCCTGGGGTAGCTTGGTTCGTTGATCAAGTGTATTGGATCGTTTTGCCGGAAGCACTTTGAACTGTTGTTCTAGGTTTAAAGGGTTTTTTATTTTTCGGAGGTTTTGTTTTGTTCCGAGGTCGCCCCAACCGAAAATAAAAATCAGGTGCTATTTGGTATAAGGCCCGTGGGTGGGTGTTGGTGATAGTTGATTTTATATTTGAAGTTCCACAGGGTCTTCTCGTCTTATAGTGTTATCCTCGCTTTTGCACGGGGAGATCAATTTCACTGATTATTTGTAAGAGACAGGTAGAGCCTCGTTTGGCCATTCATTCTAGTCTTTATTTAAAAGACAAGTGATTACGCTACCTTTGCACGGTTAGGATACCGCGGCCGTTTAACAGTGTCACTGGGCAGGCATTACCCCCAATACTTATGTTCTTGCTGGGGGCTATGTTTTTGGTAAACAGTCGGGCTCGTTTGGTTTGCCTAGTTCCTTTTACAAATTTTAATCTTTCTTATATGCGCTCCTGTGTTGGGTTAACAGTTTGTTTTATAGGGTGTTTTAAGTGTTGTTGGTTTTATAGTATGGCTGTTAATAATCAGTAGTTTGTCTGTTATGATTTAAGCTAGCGCGTAGAGAAGTTCTGTTCTTCTTGTTACTCATTTTAGCATTAGTTCTTCTATTGGGGTAGAATAGCTCAATATTGTCTGGAGGAAAAAAGTTTGTCGTTTATGTTTTTTGGTGGTGGAGCTTTGACGCTTTCTTTGGTGATGGCTGCTTTAAGGCCTACGGTGGTGAATATTTTGGTATTTTGTCCTTCGTTTTAGGTTGTGTCCTTTTTCAATCGGGCTGTACCTCGATTGAATATATCTTAAACTTTTCTTTTACACTTTGAGATGTTTTGTAGGAGGTTTAAGGTTGAACTTGTATTCTTTTGTTGAGCAACCAGCTATCACTAAGTTCGTTAGGCTTTTCACTTCTACTTATAGGTCTCTCCACTCTTTTGCCACAGAGACGGATTTAGCCTGATGGGGCTGCCTTTAAGTAGCTCACTTAGTTTCGGGAGTTCAAGCTTTAGGTCTCTTTGCTTGGATGTGCTTGCTAAACCATGATGCAAAAGGTATAAGGGTTAATCTTTGCTTTCTAGGGCTTGGTGAATGTTTCATTGTTTTTCATCTTTCCCTTGCGGTACTGTCTTTATTGCTCCAACTTTGTCTTTTCTATCTCCTATACTGGGGCAGTGAAAATGTTTTGGTTGTTCTTGGTGGGATGGTTTTGTTTTGTTGTATTTGTATTAGTTGGTTGGGCTAGATTGTTGCTCAAAATAGTCTTGTTTTAGGGGACATTTTTCAGGTGTAAGCTGAATGCTTTTGATTTAAGCTATATTTTGAATGTTCCAAGTACACCTTCCGGTATACTTACCTTGTTACGACTTGCCTCATCTGTTTGTTTGTTGTGGTTTTATTTATAGATGATGTTGATTTGAGGAGGGTGACGGGCGGTGTGTGCGTGCCTTAGGACCGGCTTAAATTGGGCATTCTAATCCTTGTTTACTGCTAAATCCTGCTTGTAGAACTTGTTTCATGGTTCTTTCCGTGAGATAATTTCTAGTTTAGAAAATGTAGCCCATTTCTTCCATCTCAGTTAGCTACACCTTGACCTGACTTATTAGCTATTGTTGGCTGTTTTGCTTACTTTTATATCCTTCATAGGGTAGGCTAGTGACGGCGGTATATAGGCGGTACTGGCAAGAGATGGTGAGGTGGATCGTGGATTATCGATTATAGAACAGGCTCCTCTAGGGGGGTTTAAGGCACCGCCAAGTCCTTAGAGTTTTAAGCGTTATGCTCGTAGTTCTCTGGCGGATATTTTTGTGTGTTAAATATCTGGGTTTAGGGCTAAGCATAGTGGGGTATCTAATCCCAGTTTGTGTCTTAGCGATCGTGAGTTCGAATAGTTCTGTTATATTAAGGTTATTTTCATATTGGGGTGGGTGTGTACTTTTGCGTATGACAGCTGAGTACATAGTTCTCCTTAATTTTTTGGATAATTATTTTAGTCACATTTTACGCCGGCTTTCTGTTGGTTTGGGTTTCTTGTATAGCCGCGGTGGCTGGCACAAGATTGACCAACCCTCTTTGCTATGGCTAAGTCAAGCTTGCGCTTATTTGCTTAATTTTTGTCACTGCTGGAGGCCCTTGGGGGTGTGGCAAGAGGCTAGATGTCTTGGGCTATCGTGGTGTGCCTGATATCAACTCCTTTTGTCTGATGGGATTATTAGGGTGTTTTCACTGGTACGCCGATACTTGCATGTGTAAGTTTAGCAAAAAGTAACAGTAAGGTTAGGACCAAGTCTTTGTGTTTTTGGGATATGTTAATTACCCATCTTGGCAACTTCAGTGCCATGCTTTGTGATAAGCTACAATAAC
>NW_027428084.1:0-5662 GCF_003597395.2 Chelonoidis abingdonii | reverse complement strand
TCACATCTGGAGGTGCAAGTTAACCCATCTGGACTGGTTAATATGACACACTGACTAGAATACCTCTGATGGTGCTGGGGAGAGTTCCTTTTTGCAGGTGGGGGATATTTGGCCACCTGGCTGCTGCTGCGTGCTCTATCTCAGAGGGAATAATCAGGCAGGAGGTGTATTTGGAGCTGGCACAAACTAAAAGATTGATGAGGAAACTCTAGCAATTTGTTCCCAGTGGGCAGGGGAAGGAGGCAGGGGAAGATTTTGTTCCAGGAATGATAGAGGGGAAATCTGTACCCAGACTAACCCTAACTGCTACCAGGGAATTGAGAACCCAATGGAAGAACTTGAACTCCAAATATAAAATCTAGTTCTCCCCAACTGAAGAATCTCTACCCAGAAGATCCTACACCTCTACCAAGAACCTAAAATTCACACATGGCACCTATAAAATGGGATAGCTACTCCCCCGTGAATAATCAAAAACATCAGTGGGGAAAATGGTGCAGAATGAACCCAACACTTTTCTAGGGAACCTAGAATGCAGCAGGAGACTCTAGAGCACAGATTAACCTGACCATCTTGAACCCCAACAAGTAATCTATAGCCTCAATGGAGAATCTAGAAACCCAATGGGAAATCTATATCCAGAAGTTCCCCAACACTCTTCTATGGAACCTAGAACCATAATGGGAGAATTTATAGCCCCAGTGGAGAATCTTGAACCCAATGAGAAATATATATCCAGAAGAACCCCAGTGACTAACCTAGAAACCCAGTGAGTAACCTAGAACATAGATGGAGAATCTAAGAAGCTGAAAATAGAGTAGGATTTGTTAGGCCAGGAGAGAGAAGTGACTGCATAGAAGCAGAAGTGTATAAAAGTATATAAGAACGGCCATACTGGGTCAGACCAAAGGTCCATCTAGACCAGTATCCTGTCTACCAACAGTGGCCAATGCCAGGTGCCCCAGAGGGAGTGAACCTAACAGATAATGATCAAGTGTTCCTTTCCTGCTATCCATCTTCCACCCCTTGCAACAGAGGTAGGGGACATCATTCTTTACCATCCTTGTAATAGCCATTATGCGACTTTAACCTCCATGAATTTATCCGTTCTCTTTAAGAACGTGTTATTAAGCTCTACCTTACAACCTCTCAGGCATGAGAGTTCACAAGTTGACTATGCACTGTTGGAGAAGAACTTTCTTTTATTTGTTTTAACTGGTGCCCATTAATTTCATTTGGTGGCTCCCTTAGCTTCTTGGTTTTGAGAAACAAGTTAAATAGTTCTCTTATCCCTCTTTTCCTCATCACTCTGATTTTATACCTCTTCCATCTCCTCGCTTAAATCTCCTCTTTTTCCTAAGACTGAAAAGTTCTCAGCTCTTTACTCATCTCCATATTGGACCCGTTCAAACCCTATCATTTTAGTGCCCTTCTCTGAAACCTTTTTTAATCTATATCTTTTTGGATGAGGAGACCACATCTGTTACACAGTAGTTCAATGTGGGCATACATTAGTTTATATATAGGATGTTATATTCTCCGTCTTATTCTCTATTTCCCTTTCTAATTTTCCTAACATCCTGTTTTGCTTTTTGACGCCCCACCAGGCCACTGCATGGACTTCTTTAGAGACTATCCAGATGACTCCAAGATCTTTTTCCTGATTCTTGTAGTTAGAATTTAGCCCCATCATATTGTTGTATGTTTGGGGTTATTTTTTCCATTGCGTTACTTTAATTAGTCACATTAATTCATTTGCTTTTTTTGTCCAATCACTTAGTTTGTGAGATCTTTTGAAGTTTTCACAGCCTGCTTTGGCTTAAACTATTTGAGCGTTTAGGTTTTATCTTGCAAACTTGCATCTCACTGTTTACCCCTTTCTCAGATCATTTCATGATAATAGACAGGGATTGGTCCTAGGACTGACACTTGGGAATGCCACTACTTACTCTCCATTCATGATAGTTTCATTATTTCTACTTTGTTCCCTGTTCTTTAACAGTCTCAGTCCATGAAGGATCTTCTCTTTATCCATGCAGCTTAATGTACTAGGCCTTTGGTGAGGTTTTCACATGCTTTTCTGGAAATCGTAAGTACACTACGTTCACTCGTCCCCTTGTCCACTGTTTGTTTGACTCCCTTCAGGAATGTTAATAGCATAGTAAGACATGATTCCCTTTACAGAAACCATGTTGGACTTTTGCCAACATTTATTTCTATGTGTCTGACATTTTATTTCTTTTTACTGTTTCGCTAAGTTTAGCGGTACTGACGTTAGACTTCAGTTGTGATTGCCGGACTTACTTTAGACCTTTTTTAAATATTGGTGTTAATTAGTCTTCGTCGAGTCATGGGTACAGAAGCTGATTTAAATGAGTGATTACAGACATTAGTTATAGTTCTGCAATTTCCATTGAGTTCTTCAGACTTCTTTAGATGACTTGCATCCGTCCTGTGATGTACTGTTAGTTTATCAATATTCAAAATTCTCCTCTGTGACACTTCAGTCTGTTGACGTTCCTCAGATCTGTCACCTACAAGCGGCTTGAGGTTTGGGAATCTTCCCTAACATCTCAGCCATGAGACTGAGCAGAATCTGTTTGTTTTCGCGCAATGCTTTTCTCCTTTAAGGCTCCTTTTGATCCCTATATCGAGAGGCCCCACTGGTGTTTAGCAGGCTTCCTGTATCTGATGTTCTAAAACCATTTTATTACTTTTTGATTTTGGCTAGCTGTTCTTCAAAGTTTCTTTGTCTTTTTTTATACTTTTTACCTAATTTGGCAGTGTTTAGGCTCTTCTTTCTATTACCTCACAGGATTTGACTTCTGTTTTTTAAAGATGGCTTTTCATCTCCTCAGTTCTTCTTTTACTGGTTGTTAGAGCCATGGTGGCTCTTTTTTTAGTTCTTTTATTGTTTTTTTGATTCGTGGGGTATGACATTGAAGTTGGGCCTCATATTCTGGTGTGGTTTGAAAAGCTTCCTGCAGATTGCAGGGTTTATCTTTATTCACTGTACTTTCATTTTGCTTTAACTACCCCTACTTTTTTCATTAGTCCCTTTGAAATTAAATCCAAAGTTCGGCTGTTTGAGATGTTCTTCCCCCCACAGGGATTGTTAAATGTTATTTATTATGGTCTTATTTCAAGTGGTCCTATTATAAATTCTCGTTGCAGTCTGTGCCACTCTGGATCTAAATCGAGGTTGCTTTCCTTGTGGTTCCGTTAAGCTGCTACTAAAGAAGCACGATTTTAAAGTATCGAGAATTTTTGTCTCTGGCATTTCGTTCCTGAGAGTGACGATCCCAGTCATATGGGGATAATCCATTTGTTATGGATTCTTAATTTGGTGCCTCTACATTTCCTAGCATATCATCACTATCACTGTCTGCAGGTGGCGCGAATAACAGATCCCTAATGTTATTTTGTATTAGAGCATGAATTTTATCCATAGAGATTCTATGGAAATGTGATTCGCTTAAGATTTTATTCATTTGTTACATTTCTTTCAATACGTGACTCCGCCCCCCCAACCGCTGACTGTTTGTCCTTCTGATATATTTTGTACAGCAATGATTATGTCCAGTGATTGCCTCATCACCAGGTTCTGTGATGCCTGTTTATCAATTCCTCCTTATCACCAGGACTCTAGTTCACCCATCTTATTATTTAGACTTCTAGCATATGTATAAGCACTTTAACTTGTCCCTGTTTATTGTCTGCTTTTCTGAGTGCCAGATTCTTTTTTTGTGACTGTTTCTCATTAGATCTGGGCCCTGTACTTATCTCCTTCCTCTCTGCTCACGACTGTACCTAGCGACTCCTTCATCAGACTCCCTAGAGAAGTCTGTGTCCATCCAGCGCCTTCTGCAGCCACTTCCTTCCTTCTCCCCATCCCCATAGTTTAAAACTGCTCGACCTTTTATGTTTTGGCAGTTTGGTTTAGGCGGAGCCCATTCTCCTGTATTGGCTCCTTCCATTCCACGTTTTCCCATTCTAATGATCTAACCCTCCTTTCTCCATATGTCTATCCAGATAGCTTCTGAAGCTCTGCTGCCACCTGGCACCTGCGCGTGTGTGAATGGGCATTTCTGAGATGCCACAAGGGTCTGGATTTCAGTCTCTTCCCTAGCAGCCTAAATTTGGCCTCCAGGACATCTCTCCTATCCTTCCCTATGTCATTGGTACCTACATGTACCATGACCACCGGCTTCTCCCCAGCACTACACGTAAGTGTGTCCAGATGCCTCGAGAGATCTGCAACCTTCACACCAGGCAGGCAAGTCACCATACGGTTCTCCCGGTCATCACAAACCCAGCTATCTACGTTTCTAATGATCGAATCTCCCATTACTAACACCTGCCTTTTCCTAGCAACTGGAGTTCCCTTCCCCAGAGAGGTAACCTCAGTGTGAGAGGATACCCTAACACCATCTGGAAGGAGGGTCCCATCTATGGGAAGGTTTCCCTCTGCTCCCGTTGACTGTTCTGCTTCCCTGGGCCTTTCTTCCTCCTCAACAGTGCAGGGGCTGTTTGACTGAAGGTGGGACAATTCTACAGTGTCCCAGAAAGCCTCATCAACATACCTCTCTGCCTCTCTTAGCTCCTCCAGTTCCGCCACCATGGCCTCCAAGGCCAGTACGAGGTCTCTGAGGGCCAGGAGCTCCTTGGACTGCTTGTACACATATGCCACCTGCCCATAGGGCAGGAAATCATACATGCTGCACTTAGCGCAATAAACTGGATAGCCCCCACTCTGCTGCTGGGCTTCTGCCTGCATTGTCTCCTGCTGCTACCTAGGTTAATGAAAGGGTTTTGTTTAAATCAAGAAGTTTTGAATGTATTTTAATTTACAGGTTTTAAAGAACAGCAAACGAACCTTGCCCCCTTCCCATTCCCCTTTCAAACTCCCTTGCAAAACTCTCTGTTAGCAGCCCCTGGTCTCTTGATCACTGCTTTATAAAGCCCTGGCCTTCTTGATAGCGCTGCCCCTTGACTAAGGCTCAGATACGAATGACGGCAGACATGAATGAACCACATAAGATGCCCAGATGAGGGCAGCATGCCCTAAGCATTGAGTAGGGGTTGCTGTGCTTCTGGGTGAGACTGCAGTGGCTTTCAGCTCACGGTCAATGGGAATTGTTTGAAGTAGAATCAGTCCAGTGATGACTCAGATCTGTACAGAGCGTCTGTAGCACTGGGGAACATGCCCAGGAGTCTGACTCCTCTGTTTATTTCTACAGCATGTGTAAGGGCACCCGCCATCCCCCACACAGACTGTCCCATGATTGGGACCAGATCGCCACTGGTGCAAATCAGCATGGCTCCAATTTACACCAGCTGAGGAGTGCTCTGTTTCTCTCACTCTCCATCCATCCAGTCACATACAAATCATTATCTATCTATCTATCTATCTACAATCCATGGTCTGACACACGCCTGTTGCAACATGTGATGTACCTCATCCAGTGCACTGAATGCCCCAGTAACAAGTATAAGCAGCAGAGAATCCTGTGGCACCTTATAGACTAACAGACGTTTTGGATCATGAGCTTTCGTGGGTGAATACCCACTTCGTCAGATGATGGTGGGTATTGGAATGACAATTCCAATCTTGAAGTGGGTAATTGCACCCACGAAACGCCATGATCCAAAATGTCTGTTA
>NW_027428083.1:0-1159 GCF_003597395.2 Chelonoidis abingdonii | reverse complement strand
TGCCTGTCTCACACAGATGTACTTCATTCACTGCTTCTCAGCAATGGAATCTGGGATCCTTGTGGCCATGGCTTTGGATAGGTATGTAGCCATCTGCGATCCCCTGAGACATTCCACCACCCTGACAAACCTCACGGTGGCCAAAATCGTTCTCACTGTGGTACTACGCAGCAGCATACTCGTACTACCCAATCCCTTCCTGGTGTGGCGGTGCCCCTATTACAGAACCAACATCATCCCCCATACCTACTGCGATCACATAGCTGTGGTCAAGTTGGCCTGTGCTGACATTAGTGTCAATAATTACTATGGCCAGTCTATGGCATTCTTCATCACAGGTCTGGATGGGTTTTTTATCATTGTGTCCTATCTCAAATGCTCAGGGTTATCATAGGCCTCCCCACGAAGGATGCCCAACTCAAGACATTTGGGACCTGCATCTCCCACCTCTGTGTCATTTTAGCCTTTTACATCCCCAGTCTCTTCTCCATCCTGACACATAGATTTGGCCACAATGTGGGCCCACTTTTCCATGTTCTCATTGCCAATGTGTACCTCCTGGTGCCCCCCATGCTGAACCCCATCATATACAGGGTGAGGACCAAAACGATACGGAACAGACTGCTCTGGATCTCTGCTTATAAAGGGATCTAAAGTTTTCTCTTGGTCTTCTGAAGTGCAGAGACCTCTTTCCTGAATCACTTACTGAAAATAAGAACATATGAACAGCCATACTGGGTCAGACCAAAGGTCCATCTAGCCAGTTTCCTGTTTCTAACAATGGCCAATGCCAGGTGCCCTAGACAGAATGAATAGAACAGGAAATAATTCAGTAATCCATTCCCTGCCACTCATCCCCAGCTTCTAGCAAACAGAGGCTAGGGACAATGTCCCTGCCCATCCTGATTAAAAGCCATTGATGGACCTGTCTGCCCCATGAATTTATGTACTTCTTGTTTTGAACCCTGTTATAGTCTTGTACTTCACAACATCCTCTGGCAAAGAGTTCCAAAGGTTGACTGCACCTTGTGTGAACAAACACTTCCTTTTGTTTACTGTCAGAGGGGTAGCCGTGTTAGTCTGGATCTGTAAAAGCAGCAAAGAATCCTGTGGCACCTTATAGACTAACAGCAGCAGAGAATCCTGTGGCACCTTATAG
>NW_027428082.1:0-2114 GCF_003597395.2 Chelonoidis abingdonii | reverse complement strand
ATCCCCGAGCAATCGATTGTAACGCGCCGATATGGCGCGTCGTATAGACATGGCCTGAGATGACAAGAAGGAAGACTCATGGCTTCTTGAATGAAAAACAGATTTTAAAAAAACTTTTAAAAAACAAGTGTAATGCTGATGAAAACGAGACTTGGAAAATGAAAGCCTCTGTTTACAGAACAAGTAGTGTGGCTGGCAGTAGTACAAGCTATAACATGATTTCCTAACCAGTATAAGTCAAGCCTACTTGAATCATGGTATGATTGTCAAATAATTGCGGCTGAGTTGCAGACAAGACATGGAAAAGTAATAATGGACCATTATTATTCACGGTAATTTAGAAAAGCCAGAGAAGACCTATTTGTTTAAGAAAAATTTGCTGGTGCAATATAAACACACAAGTCTTGTTATGCTTGGCAATTTTTTTGATAACCAGACATTTTGCTGCAACTCTATTACAATAATTAATGCGCAGGGCTGACAGCAGGAGCCCTGCTACTGTCAGCTTGGATAAATGGAAAAAGTACTGTAGTAATGGTGAAAAAAATGTGTTGCAAACCTCAAAATGTATGCAAAATTGTGGACTGTGCAAAGTAAGCTAATGAAAATCAGAATTCCAGTGGAAGCCTAATATTGTGGGATCCACAATATCGTGAATTACATAGGGCCTTACTTATTGAATATTTTACAACGTAAAAATGAAAACTGCAGCTTTCAGACCTTTGTATGGCTTCCTTTCCCTAATTATTTAGAATTTCACAGTTAATTCACTGTATCTGTTTCCAGTTCCTTTAGTGTTCTGGTTTCACAATAAGTCAGATTCTTTAGAGGAAACCTTTGTACAGGATAGCCATTGCATGTATGAGTCCTGTTCACCAAAATTCTTACATGAACACAGATGTAAAAATAAAAATTGAAACGCCACTGCATTTTTACAAGATTTACCTGGAGTTGGATTAATTGCTGCATGTACAAACATAGTCAGATAACTGCAGTTAGCTAAAAAGTAGTGGGTTCGCCTGCTGTAGTTGTGGGATCCTTAGGAATTTTGCAGCTTTTCTGCAGAACTCTGTAAATGTTTTATGAAAGCCTATCATACAAATTGCTTCCTTTTGATAATTTGTTGCTTATGACTTCTTGGCCAGTTTAACAAATTTTAGAGCTAAATCAGTCAGACCGTGACATGTTTTTGTTTTTTAAACAAAGCTTACTGTTAGTACTCACTATTTATGTTTACAGTTATGGTGTTATTGTAGTGACTTTTTTAAATGTTCTCCCCCTCCATCCCAGGGTCAGTTAAGTGAAAGCATGGACCATGGAGGAGTTGGCCAGTATGAAATGTAAGTTCCTATTAGAAAACATTTCTATAACATTCATGATAATTACAAATAGTTTTTCTCAAATTTAATAGAAAAGTTAATTAAATTAATTCAAGTTTTATAGCTGTATCTTGTAACGGAAGAATTCTATGGAGAAATTGGCAACAATCTGCAGTCTTACATTTTGTATCTTTCTTGTTCCTACACTTTTACTTTATTTGAATACTATTTGTAATCAGGCTCATTCCAATATATTAAATGTTATTAATATAGTAGACTTTTATAAAACACAATTTATCAAGAGATTGCAGAAGACTTTACATTCCTTAAGCTCCTGAATATGCATTTAAACGTGGCTTTTCCCGGAAAGTGCTATAACATGCGTTCCTAACCAGTATATATCAAGCCTAATCTTGTTTTTAAAAAATGAATTATAAACTCCATTATAGGCTACATTGATTTATTACCTTTCGGGGGAGGGGGGGGGGTTTAAAAACTGCCGTACTTTGGTTTGAACAATTTCCTTGTATGAAATCTTGCAGCCTCCTGTGAAGTGATAGATATTATCTCCATTTTACAGAAGGTTCTGACAATGATAGAGAAGTTCTGGTTTGCAAGTTCACATAGCAAACCACTGGCAGATAGGTGAATAGAATTCAGGAGTTCTGACTTCGTCTTCTAGAAAACATTGCTGCCCTTAAGTCTCATTAAAACTATCTTGGTTGCTTCGGGGCTAAGTCTGAAAATGCATCATGTTGGAAGGCTCAGTGAGAACATGGTAGTGACACAGCTAAA
>NW_027428081.1:0-1192 GCF_003597395.2 Chelonoidis abingdonii | reverse complement strand
GAGAGAGTTTACCTGTTTAAAACCAGATTAACATAGGGTTGTGGGTGAGTATATTAATGAGAGCAAGTATGAGAGTAATAACTGCAATGTATAGCAAAATTAACAAATTTCTATGTAAAATATAGAATATCTTGCAATTAAAAAAAAATTTCCACAACTTCCCACTGATCCTGTTCTTCAGCTCTGTGAAATCCTAAACTGCTTTCACGGTGTATAGCATACCTAGTCTATAATACAACTGCCTGATTGCTTTTACACAAGGGCATACAAGTCAGGGTTCAATACAGCCGCAGTAATCTGACCACCAGAGGGTGCCAAACGATGGAACTATGTGGCTAAAATGATTGAAGGGTCACAGCATAGTCACTGAAATGAGAGCTCAGCAGTGAATACTCTAGTAAGTATTTCTAATAAGATAGACAATTGAGTCTCACTCCAGCAGTGAAGAAGTCATGAACTACTAGTTTAGTTTAGTATTCATGGTGGTGTGAACATGGCAAGAGCCTCATTATGAGTATGCAGTTCAGATACAGTCACATCTGTGCTGTTGTAATGTTTGTACGCTATTCAGTACTGCTCATGTTTCTCAAAAATAAGTACCGATTTTGGGTGCCTCAACTTTAGGTGCCCAACCTGATGCATCTTGAAAGGTCCTGATTTTCAGAAAGGGTTAAGCACCCATCCTCTGAAAATCAGGGCCCTCTGCAAGGCATTCAGAAACCGAAGCACCTGAAATCACTAGTCACTTCTGAAAATCTTACCCAAAGACATCACAGGCTTCTTGTTCCTGTACCTTCCCACTGTAATTACGGAATGCCTCTCACAACATGCTCAGTGCTATACAAGACACAAATTGAAATTGCCCTCCCCTGAGCAGTTTACTATCTAATATACATACAAAGGAGACAAGATGCTCTCTGAGAATATTACAAGAGGAATAACTTGGATTTGGCTTTTTGAAGAGTGGGGGCTAGACGTATGACTCAATTCTCGTAGTCAATAGAGAAGGAAGAAAAACTTTTTGAGCAGTTTGAACAAGGAGAGGGTGGAGGCTCAGTGAATCAGGGCAAGGGCTTTGAAGATAAAATTCAGACTCCAATCAAGTGGTACATTTACAAACAAATGGAGTATTATTTAGTTGCCACATTCAAAAATCTGTTGACATCAGGATTGTCAACTGATTCTAAAAAAA
>NW_027428080.1:0-1191 GCF_003597395.2 Chelonoidis abingdonii | reverse complement strand
GAATGCCTCTGTGTCCCACACCCCAGGCGAGTGCTTTAACCACTAGACTAAATGTATAAAGTGGGCACCTCCTCCAGATTTTGAAGTGGACTCAATCAAGTAAGCAGTCTCTTCAGGATTGGACCCCAAACAGAAGTTGGGTGGGCAAACACCTATCTTTGCCAGTTCATCAGTCACTCTGGGGCTTGAGTGTGAGAGAGGCATCCAGGTGCCTAGAAGGAGGCAGCACTGCTCATGCCCAGAGGCAGAAACTTAGATGTCCAGAGAACTTTTATCCTGAAAACTTAGGCACCACATGAGTTTAGGTGCCTACAGCAGGAGTTTGGTGAATTATAGTAGAGCTTACAACTGGAATTTAGATACCTAAATCCAAGGTGCTTCAGTACCTTTGTGTTTCACCCTTCCCACATACATGCATCAAAAAACTGTAGCAGCTGAGATACATTTAGGTTTTTCTGCATATTCTAGATGGGAATTTACTACATTAATTCATTTACATAAGTCCCATATAAAAGACACGTTCAAAGTTATATTTTGAGATAGTAGAGGATGACACTAATGGAATAACTGTGAACAAATCTCCTCTGACATATCATATCAAATTCCTTAAAACCTTGATATACACATGCACAAATATGAAATAGATGTTGCAGAATTTTTTTTAAGATAGTAGTAAAGCAAATTCTAATATGATAAATTACCAGCACTGTACTAACATGACATGAAATATTATATATATGACACAATAAAAACAGCTAACAAGATAGAAAGTAGCCAGTATAGGGCAATGAAACTCCTAGGGAAAAAGAAAAAGGTTATAACTCTCTGGTACTTAACATAACTCTGCACTCACAGGAAAAAGAAGAAAGATATTACTGCACAAACCAGTGTGCTGTTATTGCCACTTTTTCTGATTGTATTGCTTCTCCAAATAGCTTTACTGCTCTAGTGAAACAGTAGCCTTCAAATTTTACATTTCATCCTGCATAAAATTTATTGCAGTTTGTAAACAACTTTTTTTATTAATATCCTTTATGCAAAAGGATAAACTGGGTTAGACAATTTGCATCATATTGTGACTATTGCCGAAGAATGTCAAGTATCAGAGGGGTAGCCGTGTTAGTCTGGATCTGTAAAAGCAGCAAAGAGTCCTGTGGCACCTTATAGACTAACAGACGTTTTGGAGCATGA
>NW_027428079.1:0-1354 GCF_003597395.2 Chelonoidis abingdonii | reverse complement strand
GCTCGCTGTGTCGAATCCGGAAGTCCGGTCGTCTAGCTGGAGTTCCGGAATCGATCTAAGCACGCTCTGGGATCGAGATATCGCGTCCAGACCAGACGCGATATTTCGATCCCCGAGCAATCGATTTTAACGCGCCGATCCGGCGCGTAGTCTAGACGTGGCCTTAGTGACAGAGAGTAAGTGAAGTCAATGGGACCACTGAGATGCTTAATATTAAATATGTGTGAGTGGTTGCAGGATGAGTTCTGAAGGCTCATACAGCTTAAGGCCAGAAAGGACTAGGAGATCATCTAGTCTGACCTTCTGTATGTCACAGTCCCTTGCATTTTACCCCCTTACCCAGTTCTGACCTGCATTTGTCTAAAGTATATTTGTCAGAAAAGCATCCAGTGTTTATCTGAAGACATCCACCACTTCCTTTGGTCATTTGTTCCAGCCGTTAATCACTTTCACTCTGTGGGTCCAGCCCAAACCAGGAAGTCTAGGTAGCAATGAAAGAACCCTGCTACCAGAGCCCCATGAGCCCATGTTGGCTAGGACAAGCCAGCTGATGGGTTTTCTTTTGCTGTGTAGACATACCCTCTCTGGCGCAAAAGCTGGTCTCTCTCATGAACAGAAGTTGGTCCAATAAGATATTACCTTACCCACCTTGTCTCTTGAATAGGAATTCTCAGTCAAATGTAAAAATTTTACCCAAATTTTTAAGGGACTAGAATTAGTTTAAAAAATAAAATGGTAAAATTGTAGTTTGCTCTTTTCCCAGGCCCCTTCTCAAAAACAAGCTAAGTGTTTTCCCGTATCAAACTTTCCAATTAAATTCACCCAGGACAGAGACTCTCTGCCCTAAGATGAACATAGGAATTGCCAGTCTGTATCATACCTGAGGCCTGTCTAGTAACTCTGAGTGTGTTATAAGGAACTGGAAAGTTTCCTTTAGACTAAAACGGTGCAGCCAACGCTGTCAGTGTCACTGTGCTCCAGCTATACCGAAAAAGCAGAACCAAAGGAGCCACTTTGGGGATCCCGTCTAACACTGTCCCCAGGGCAGCACATCCCTCCAGCGGCGCCGGGACCAGGCAGAGGCATGAACTGGCTTTTCCTCTCCCTGCTCCTCCCCCGGAAAGTCAATATGCCCCGGGGTGCTGCAGGGAATGGGGCTGGGCAGGGCTGGGAGCCGGGAACCTCCCTCCCCACTGATCGCTCCTGCTGCCCCTGCCTGTCTCTGCCCGTCTCCCTCCTGCCCCCTCCCCTCCCCTCCCCTCGGGCTGGGAGACTCGGTCCCTGGCCGAGTTCCGGGGTGTTCGCTCTCCCGGAGCTAGCTCGGCTCCTGCAGGCGCTTAGGGGGGTCCAGCGG
>NW_027428078.1:0-7229 GCF_003597395.2 Chelonoidis abingdonii | reverse complement strand
CAAGAGAGAGATTCACGATTAATTTTTTTATTGTTTCACAAGCCCTAATATATATAAAGGAAAATGCAAAAATTTCAGAGACTAGGAATCAGGACTGAGCACTGAGTGGATCTGAGACTTGACATGCATTTTTAAAGTGAATTTAGTCTTCGGGATTGGAAGCATCTAATCCTAGTAACAAGTTATTACTACTATACTATGTGATACAGCATAGGCTAGAGGCAAGCATAAGAGTAGTTATAAGCAGGGGGCCTTTATTCCCTGCAAGGGAGGAAGGTTTGCTTTTAGATTAACCTAGAAACAGCTGTGGCCAATTAGAGCAACCTGACTCCAGTTAGAGCACCTAGACTCTAAATTAGAGCACCTTGACTCACAGTTAGAGACCTGACTTCAGTTAGAGCACCTGATCCCAGTCAAATGGGAAATATAAACCCCTGTTCAGTCAGACAAGGGGGTGTAGTTGAAGAGAAACGGTTGGGATTGGAGCAGAGTGCACAGATTGCAGAAGAGAAGAGTTTGATCAGAAGAGAAAATAGAAGGTTTGGAGGAGTGCTTGCGGATGGATTGGGAAGCCCAACAGAAACCCTAGGTAGGGGCACCAGGCTTGTATAGAAGAGGGCAAGAGAGCCCTTCACAAGCTGACGGTTTGAGAGGGAGTAACACCAGGGGAAGAAACCGCTAGTCAAGTGGTTCACCACAACCCCAGGGCGCCCTGGGTTGGGACCTGGAGTAGAGGCGGGGGCCCAGGTCCCTCCTCTCCACTCCCTCCTCCAAGGACACTAGGGGAGTGATTAAGACTGGTTCAGAGGCAAGCAATATCGCCCTGAACCTAACCCCAGAGAACAGGAAAGCGGAGACCAAGAGAACAATACCGGCAATTTGCCACAACTAAATACATTTCTTTGGACCATGATTAAACTTGATAAATAATTGTAAAGTGTTTGAAGTGTTAAGATCAGAGGAGCACCTCAGAGATCCCACCAATGAAACTTATAATAATAAGACCTTTTGACACAAGAACAAAATGAGCACATTCAGGTGACAGATCACACAGGGTGCAAAGATCTTCTGAACTACGTGAGAACAATGGATCAAGAAGTCCTTTCAATTGTCACTTTATTCTCTTTATTTGAAGGGGTTGGCCAATGGCAGGTATAATACACTTGAGCAGAATTTAAATTCTCTGGTACCAAAAATTTTCTGGTTGAAGATTCGATATTGAGATTTTATTTCCTATTTTCAGATGAACAAGCTTGAAATGTCACACTGGTAAGTGTTCAAGAGAACCTAACCCTGTCCTCATTATCACAAATTGAGAAATTCATTAGCGTTTGGGGTTTACTCTGACCCATTCGAAGGAATTGTTCCAAGGAAAGACGAAAGGAAATACATCATGGGGCACTTTGGTGACTAGAATTATCTAATGGTAATTTCCCAGTGCTATCGCACTTTAGAAAGATAGACATTGACAGACATGTTAATCCCTTTGGAGAAAGTATTATGCCTCACATATAATGACAGTGAAAAAGTCGATCACAACATTAGCCAGCTTTTTATTTGTTCATGGTAACAATTCCCTACTCTGAACCTTAAGCGTCCAAGAAGGTGGGGTACAGCATGAATTTCTCAAGCTTGATTACTACTTAGAACCTGTAGCGGCTGCAACACCAGGAAAATTCCAGTGCCTGGTACATATGGTCCCCCAAAAACCTTGCCTGGGGACCCCCCTCAAGACCAGACCCTCTGTAGATCTCACACAGGGAAAGAAAACCCTTTCCTTCCCTGATGGCCTCTCCAGGCCCTTCCCCTCCCCTTCAGTCACCCTGGAAGATTACGTGATTCCAAACTCCTTGAAATCACAAAACAGGAGAAACCTGCACCTATCCCTCTCCTTTTCTCTTCCCCTCCCAGACTCTCCTGAGAGAGAAAGTAATCCTGGCAACAGAGAGATTAGCCTCTCTCTTCCCCTTCCCTCCTTTCTTCCCCAACAATTTCCTGGCGAATCCAGACGCCAGCCCCTGGGTCTCACGCAAGAATAAAAAACAATCAGGTTTCTTAAACAAGAAACTTTTAATGTAAAGAGAAAAATGGTAAAAATTATCTTTGTAAATTTAAGATGGATTAACGTACAGGGTTTTTAGCTATAGGCACTGGGAATATCCTCCCAGCCAATATTCAAGTACAAATTAAAAAATCTTTCAGCAAAATACAAATTTGAGCATCCCTTCCAGCAATGCACAATTAAACTCCTTCCCAGCCAAATGCACATTTGCAAATAAGAAAACAACATAAACCTAACTCGCCATCTACCTAGTAACTCACTATTTGAATCGATAAAAACCTTGTATCAGGGAGATTGGAGAGAAACCTGGTTTGCACATCTGGTCCTCTCAGCCCTCAGAGTGAACAACAAACCAAAAACTAACAGCACACCAGAAAACTTCCTCCCATGAAGATTTGAAAATTATCCTGCCCTCTGGTCAGGTGACAGCCAGGCTGCTGAGCTTGTTAACCCTTTACAGTCAAAGAGGTATAAGTACTTCTGTGCTATTAACTTTTCTTATCTGTTTACGACATTATTGTTGATGCTTAAATCCAAGGCTGCAACCATTTTTTCACCAGACATATTACTAACCCTGTCTTGTAAGACAGTGTAACAGGGATCATCCTAGAGCTCCGCCAATGGTAGGAACAGGGTCGCCCAGAGGGGGCGGCAAGTGGGGAATTTGTCCCAGGCCTCGGACCCCTCAGGGGCCCCCACCAGAGTTTATGGGGCTCCTGCAGCGCAGTTCTTAACTCGTTCCGGGGGCCTCGGAAAACTCTCGCGAGGACCGGGCGACCGGAGCATCTTCTGCTCCGGGTTTTCCATTGGAGGGAGACTTTCAGCCCTGGGGCGGACCCCCTGCGGACAAATTACTGCCGAAGATCTGTCGCTGCGGCGATGGGGGCCCCCGCTTCAGTGGTAATTCGACGACCAGGGGGCCTCGCCGCAAGTCTTCGGCGCACTTCAGCGGCAGGTCCCGGAGCGAAAGGACGCTCCTGCCGTCGAATTACCGCCAAAGCGGGGGCCTCCCTGCCGCTGAAGACTCCAGGGCCCCTCATTCTTCTGGGCGGCCCTGGTTAGGAGGAGTCAAAAGGATTGAGCTGTGCTTTTTTCTGCAACTGACCCCCGTTTCTGACCTTCACCTCAACATGCCTCTTTTTCTAGGCCTATCAAACATTGAGAGTAAGGGTGTTCAGGCTGCAACTTCTTCAGCGTACTCCAAACTCAGGAGTTCAAAGCACTTCACAAACACGCGCTGGAGATTCACACGTGCAAAGCATTTTATTCTTACAATATTCATGGATTGTTGTTGGATTAGACACCTCTGCACTGAGTCCTGCAATCACTTTAAAGAAAATGGAGGCCAATCTCTCATGCCATACTGTTAATAAACTCAGAACTTCAAGCCACACAATCTGGGGATGTTTCATTTTCATTTGAATGTAGTTGTGAATTTGGTATTTAAAAAAAAATCATAGGAAAATGAAGATGCTCCCTTGTGTCCCTTGTGTAAATCAGCCAGTTGCTCAACAAACAAGGTTCAAGCTTCAAATCAAAGCACTCTCGCTCCGTTCTGTATAGGACCCTCTGGGCCTACTAAACACATTCGGCATTGGCAGGTTTTGCACGCCTGCTGGCTATGCTGTTTATTCAACTCTCATGCCACCACGACTCCCCTTTCCTCAGAAGGTGATTTATCTCTCTTTGGCTCGTGCTGGGCTAGTTGCGGGCCAGGCAGCCGTGCTTGACACTCCTTTTTGCTGGCTCCTGTACCGATCAGGAGGTGGGTGAGATCCAATTTTAGCCAACGAGATTGCCCCGAGCATAGGCGTCGCAAAGGCCCGCCTCACTTCATCCGCTAAGACTAGTTCTACAGATTCGATGTGGACAAGTGTCTGCACAATGTACACCCCGCGCCAAGGGTGAATTTCAGATTCAGGCCCTGACAGGAACACTGAGCAATGAGATTGCCCTGACTTCAAGGCATTGGGATCAACCTGTTGGGAGGGGGGAAAGATGCAGAAAATGTCCCTCTTTACTGGAGTAAGTTTAGAATAATTCAGCTGCGTAAACATGCAGCTAGACTGAAGATCAATGACCTGAATAAGCGGATCGGTTTCGGCGCAGCCCAGCATGGGGATCGCGCCGCTGCGTCCTGGGCGGTCCCGACCGGGGTGTGGCTGGCTGATCCTGGCTGCCGGCAGCGTCTCCCTATCGCGCGGCGGCACCTGGTGCGGCTCGGGCGCTCGCTGACCGCCGGGGGGCCCGGCTGCCATCACGGCGCCGCTCCTCCCGGGGGGGCTGCCTGGCGCGGGGCGCGCGTGCCTCTGACCGGGCAGGGGACCTGGGCTACCGCTGTCGCGCTCTCTACCGGGAGGGCGGCGCTCGGTGCGGGTCGCAGCCGCGTGAACGTGGGGGGCGCCTGGGCTGCGGCTCGGCCGCACTCGCTGACCGGGGGCGCCTGGCGCGGGCTGCGGGGCGCTCTCGACCGCGGGGTGGGGCGCCGGGCTCCAGCTCGGCGGCGGCGCACATGACCCCGGAGACACCTTTGGGCTGCCGCGGCGGGCGCTGCCTGCTGCCGAGCGCTCATCCTCCGTGCGTGGCTGCACCATTTAAATGGCTTGGGGCGCCCTTTTGGCGTCCAAATTTGGCGCCTAGGCAACCGTCTAGTTCGCTAAATGGTTGCAGCGCCCTGCACGGTTTCATACTGATGCCGTCGATCCCTTGAATTCATATCATTGCGCAAATAAGTCGTGAAATGACACGAGAAAGCAGTGTTCTCCATTTAAGCGGAAAGAAATGAAGATGCACTGTGTCGTCGCCTTGAGATGAATTATCCCAATAATCACCAACGCTGAGGAAAACAGCTCCATCCAAAGGAGGATTTTGCAAGGCAATCAAGTTGGTTTGGTAACTAATTAGGACCTACCCCACAAACAGCACCTCAGATCCTCCAGGCAGTCCTACCGACAGTATAAAAGTGCTCACCACTCACACCTCTTCTGTACACTTCTCCAGACTTCATCTCCTTAGTGAACTTGGTAAGTCCAATTCAGCTCAATCGCTTTTGAATTCTAGAGATGGGACAGTAGGGGCTCTTTTCATTTCGGATGGACTCTTGCGTTTCCTCACTGGGATATTTATTAGGGATGAGGGTGTTCTCTCATAATAATCTTTTGTAGTGATTCAGTTACAGGAACTGGTGGATTCCTGATTTGAAGCTAATAGGGGTCTTATAGGAGCAACATAGTCAATTAGGAAACATATTTCCCATTAATTGGAACTAGATTTAGGGCACTGAAATATTTTCAGTGACTTTAGAAGGTCATTTAGCCATTTCACACTTAGCTGGATTAGGAAGAAACTGTCCCAGCTTAGTCCAGTGTGACAGACCCAGACCAGTAAGGTACAGGAGTCTGGTAGAGGGCAAAAATACTGGTCAATGGAAAAGCAGTTTTCTGTTCCCTGAGTGACCAGAGCAGGCGCTGCACTAGAGTAATCAGGAAGCTGCTAGAACCAATCACACCAGAAAGGGCAAATTCAGTGGTCTTTTATTTTTGCCTGCAGCAGTTTTTACTTCTTCCTGTTGGAGACAGGAGAATGGATGAAGTTGACAAGTGATGTGATCCAATCTAGCAATTCCTATGTTCATCTGAGCAGAAGTAGCCATTGAAGGTGCTTCTCCTCAGACGCTGTAATTGAGTGTCACTCCATGAAAGTCAGTGCACCTGAACCCTAGCTGAGAAGCTTGTCCTTAGTGTTTTGCTTGGAGAAAAGAGAAGTTTTCTGTTTATTCATCAGCAAGTATTTGTTGACTCACAAGCTTTGGATAATCAAAGAATTACCCTGTGGTACCAAAGTCAGCTGGTTGGCATGCAGAGGTTTAATCCTCAAATGAAAGAAAGTTATTACCATGATGCCAGCCATATTCTCTTTGGGCAAGATCTAAAATGGACACAGAATCCCAGATATCCAGAATACAAACAGTGACACTTCTTCTAGTCGGTGTTTTTCAGACAAAGCCATCAAGAGAGAGCAGTTGGGAGGGAAGTTTAGTGCGAGTGGACAAGAGTTTAGTTTAGAGTTTAGTGCGATTGGACAAGAGGTGTAGGAAGAGGCTATAGAAAGAAAGACATGGCCATGAACACAGAGACGTAGTCTACTCTTCCTTTCTCTCTTGGGCCACATCGAGCTTTGAAAGCTTTCTCCCACAAGCCCTTGTACTTTCTCTTACTCTAGTCCCTGTTGTGTGTTTTAGTTTACCTCCATCCCAGAGATGACTTTCTCCAGCCTGTGCTTCCAGAATGCGGGGTGGCCCGAACAAGTCCAGTTACTGGCACCTGCAACGAGCGTGCGTTAGGCAGTGCCCGACTCCGAAGTACTGATCCAACCTCACCAGTTGTCGTGACCCTCCCTGGACATTCTCAGCACTTTCCTCAGTAGTTGAGTCGGAGCTGTAGGAGCACCTCTGGTTGGATCTGGTTTCGGGGCTCATTCAGTTATAGGGATTGTATGGCAAATGGAGGCCTTTACGGAGGATTGTACGGTTTAGGTGATATGGTGGTTACGGCAGCCGTTACGTTATGGGGGATTATGTGGTTATGGGGGAGCAGGCGTTCCTGGTGGTTATGGTTATGGGGATTTGTGTTCCGGGTATCTTGCCATAAGTACATCCGTTGAAATTGTGGGCCATGCTACCCAGCAGGAACATCCATGGAAGAAGGAAGAACCAGGAAATGAAGAGCCAGATACAGATTCACCCTGACTTTTCGGCATGGCTGTTAGAAGGGTGGGCAACTGGGCTCCAGCTGAACTCAGTGGGAGCTGTGTGTGCTCAGCACCTTGGGCTGATAGCCATGATGCATTTCTAATGTTACGCTTTTGACTCTTCTGCCAAAGCTTTCCGACCCATTGTGTGATTCTCTTATTCACCTGGACTCATTCTAATTAGATCAGGCTATTTACACTAAATGCAGGTGTAGAGGGCCTGAAGATGGATGTCAGTCACATTCATTGTTGTTTAAGCCCCTTTAGAGAGGAAAAAGAGACCTTGGTGTCAAGGAGAATTAGGTCCCACAGTGTTCTGTCCTTTCCATCGCTACGTATCATTAGTGCCTCACTTTGACCTTTTCTGTGGCCGATATATAGGGAGAAGTTGCCTCTTTCTCTGCTTTATTTTGTTTGT
>NW_027428077.1:0-2813 GCF_003597395.2 Chelonoidis abingdonii | reverse complement strand
TGGTGCAGAGTCACTTTCCTGCCCGGCCCCAGCCCTTCCCCCGGGTCTCGCCCCTCACCTGCAGGCTCCGGCTCAGGGGCTGGTGTCGGCAGAGCCCGGGGCTGCCCCAGGGGTGGTTCCAGCCCCCGGAGAGAGTCCCCCCGGCTGGGCGCAGAGGGGCGCTAGGGAAGGGCTCTCCCCGCACACACCCCGCTGGGGAGCAGCAGCGGCTCAGCCCAGGCTCCCGGCTCACAGTGGAGGCAGCAGCAGGAGCGTCTGACGCGGGAAGCTCAGCCCCGGATCTGCCGGGCAAAGAGAAACACGCAAAGCCACCAGCCCTCCCTTAGCAACAGCCAGGGCCCTCTGGTGGCCACAGCTACTAAAAACCCCTCCCTGACTCACCTGGTGTAGATCCATTAAAGATGGATTAAGTCCGATTCCTTCTCTCCTGCCTGGACAGACAAAAACTTCCAGCGGGCATGAACCTGACAGTCTCACCGAGCCCCAGAGGAACCTGACCCTGCTGCCGGCCGGGGCCGAGGCTCACCAGCCCTGCAGCTATTTATATTGTGGTTGTAGTGTAGATTGTAGTGTAGATCAATAACTGCTCCACTTAGTAATGTGCTACTGGTAGCAGTTATTGATCGGCATGGATTGTAGGAAACTGCTATTGTAGTAAACTGCTACCTGATGTAGCAAATGCCTACAGGTAGCAGTTTCTTGTATTACAATATGTGAAATTGCTACATGTAGGAAACTGGTAGCAATTAGTGATACCTATAGATTGTAAAATGCTACTTGATTTTTACATACTTGAAAACTGTTATCATGTTGCAATCTTCCCTCATAGGTCATGTTTTCTAGACATTACATTTTTTTTCTCTTCTCTGGACTTTCTACAATTTGTCCACATCTTTCTTGAAATGTGGTACCCAGAACTGGACACAATACTCCAGCTGAGGCCTAATCAGCACAGAGCAGACAGACATCCCAGAGTGATGTTCTGGTTTTTTTGCAGCAGTGTTACACTGTTCACTCATATTCAGCTTGTGGTCCACTAGGACCCTTACATCCCTTTCTGCAGTACTCCTTCCTAGGTTATTGTTCACAAACTTTATAAGTGTCCTCTTTATGCCATTATCTCAATCATCGATTAAGATTTTGAATAGAAACATATCCAGAACTGATCCCTGGAGAACCCCATTCGTTATGCCCGTTCAGCCTGTGAATCACTGATAACTGCTGTCGGAACTGTTTTCCAACTAGTTCTGCACCCATCTTATTTCAGGTCCATCTAGGTTGCATTTCCATAGTTTGTTTATGAGAAGGTCATGGGAGACAGTATCAAAAGCCTTACTAAAGGCAAGATAGCTGGGGTGTGATGGACACAATGGCTTTGTTTTACATTCCTGCTGCAGGGGCTGATTACAAACCAAATGGCCAGATATCCATCTGGTGTAAATCCGCCTAGCTCTGCCGAGTGATGGTCTGTTTACACCAGGGGTCTCAAATACATGGGCCGCATGCAGCCCGTGAAGTTATTTTCTGCAGCCTGCAAGCTCCTCACAGCCCCCACCATCCCCTCGCGTTTACCTAGAGCAGCTCTGGCCCAGCCTGCACCGGGGGCAGGGCAGGCTCCCTGCCTGCCTACCTGCCCTGCCCCCCTGCTGTTCCAGGAAGGGAAAGAAAGTGGAGGAAGAGAGGTGCAGGGCCATGTGTTGATGTTGCTTCAGGTACCGCCCCCAGCAGCTCCCATTGGCTGCAGTTCCCTGTTCCCTGCCAATGGGAGCTGCTGGGGGAGGTGCCTGAAACAACGGCAACACACACCACTGTGCTTTTGCTCCCCCATGTTCCAGCCTTTTCCCAGAGCAGCACCGGCAGGGCGGGGGGCGGTAGAGCAGGCAGAGAGCCTGCCCTTCCCCGAGTGTGCACCGGGCCAAAGCCCATCTCCTGAGCTCCTCCTGCACCCCAACCCACTGTCCTGAGCCCCCTGCTGCACCCCGACCCCTGCCACACCCTGCACCCCAACCCCCTTCCCTGAGCCGCCTGCTGCACCCTGCACCCAACCCCCTGCCCTGAGCCGCCTGCTGCATCCCGCACCCCTCCTGCACCCCAGTCTCCTTTCTTGAGCTGCCTGCTGCACCCTGACCCCCTGCCCTGAGCTCCCTGCTGCACCCCGCACCCCTCCTGCACCCCAACCCACTGCCCTGAGCCCCCTGCCACACCCCTCATCCCTCCTGCACCCCACACCCCAACTCCCTGCCCTGAGCCCCTGCCACATCCCACACCCCTTCATCCCACACCCCTTCTGCACCCCTTGGGGGCAGGGAGGGGGCAGAGTTGGGATGGGGATTTTGGGGAAGGGGTTGGAATGGGGGCAGGGAAGGGGTGGGAAGAGGCAGGGCAGGGGCAGGGCCTCATGGAAGGGGTGGAGTGGGGGTGAGGCCGAGGGAGGGAGGTGTCAGTAAATGCGGCCCTTGGGCCAATGTAGTAGTCCTCATGTGGTCCTCATGGTCATTTGACTTTGAGACCCCTGGTTTACACTATCTGGGATCTAGTGCCTCTGACTCAATGGAGTGACATGGATTTATACAACCTGGGGATCTGAGCCATTGACTCCAGTCAAGAGTGGCTAATTTACACCAGTTGGAAATCTAACCTCATTGACTCCAGTGTAGCAACATCAATTTACACCAGGTGGGGATCTGCCCTCATTGATTCACGTGGAGAGACACCAGTTGATAGTAGATGGGGATCATAGAATCATAGAAGATTAGGGTTGGAAGAGACCTCAGGAGGCCATCTAATCCAACCCCTTGCTCAAAGCAGGACCA
>NW_027428076.1:0-8680 GCF_003597395.2 Chelonoidis abingdonii | reverse complement strand
TTCAATCCCCCTGTTCCCTGCCCTCTGACCGCCCTGACACTAATCCACACCCCCCCCCAACTCCCCTGCCCTCTGTCCAACACCCCCTCCATGCTCCCTGCCCCCTTACTGCGCTGCCTGGAGATGCCACCCCAGTGGGGGACCAGAGCCGGCCCAGAGCTGTGCCGCCTGGGGATGGGGTCGGGGGCCAGGCCAGAGCGTGTGGTGCCTGGAGCCCTCCTCACACCCCAGCCCCCCTGCCCCAGCTCATCTGCGGGAAGCCACTGCTTCCTTCTCAGCTCTCCCAGGCTTCCCGTGCTAACAGCTGATTCGCAGGAAGCTGAGGAGGGGGCGGAGAAGCCTCGGGAGTGTTCAGGGGAGGAGGCAGAGGCAGAGTGAGGTGAGCTGGGGCTGGGGGAAGGGCAGGGAGCTGCTGGGGCTTTTGTTAAATTTAACAGCCCTTTTCGACCAATTGTCCCTTGCGGGACAACTGATTCTAAAAGGGCTTCTAAATTTAACAACCGGTTGCCGCGAACCCGTGGGAACCGGCTCCAACTCACCACTGGTGCAAAGGGTTCAGAACTATGAAATGGCTGTTTCTAGGCACAGTTGCTTGTAGAGGTTGGTCGTTTTACTGCATGTTCAACAGAACTGTGCTCGCCTACAGTGGCATTGTGACTGATTCTGAAGGGGATTGAATTTGGGACCTCCAGCACCAAAAGCCCAGACATCTAACACTTGAACCCAAACAGTATGCTAGCAGTCTGCTGCTGTTCAGGGCCAGTCTCTAGAAATCAATGGGATCACTCTTGTCAAGTTTAATTGATGAAGAAAATCAATTCTACACAAATCTGGTGTGGCTAACACATTCCTAATATGTGGTTTTAGTTTAATTTAATTAAATTTAAAATGTATTACAGATTTCCTAGAATATTAGAAGTCCGGAAGGAGGTTTTGTAATCCAAAGTGGAAATGCAGCACTTATAATATAAACATTCTCTGTAGGAGCCCAAACAATTTTATGAATTTTTATTTTGACCCAATGGGATCCAGTATAATTTAGCAATTAACTGCATGGCAGAAATATATTGAGGGACTGTGTAGTCCACAATGGTGTTTGTAACCCCTAAAGCACAAGTCTGATCCATTCTGGCCAGCAAGGCCAGAATTTCATCGCTTATCCTATTAACTGGAGGCTAGAGTATATAATTCGATTTCCTTCCTGGAGATGCTTCTAAGGAAAAGCCTCTAGAAAAATTGGAACAATCCATAGTGAATTTAATTTTATAAGGCTGTTGTCTGCCGCCGTATGTTCTATGGAAGCTGTTGGTTTGCATTCGTGTTAGTGAACATGGGAAAGTTTTACGCATGGACCCGAGCTATTTTTGTTTTCAAAGGACAAAAATTGGATCTACAGTCTAAATACTGTGGATATATTCTGCAATTGCAAGTCAGGATAGTTATTCAACAGAAAAGTAGCTACGCGCTACAGAAATACATAAGGTTTTTATTTGCTTGAGAGAGGGACACAAATACTTTGAAATCTGCCATCTCTTAGAGCTCCTTTCACAAAGCAGTATCTGTGCTGATTTTGATCTGGATCTAGATGTCAGCCTGGCCACAGCAGAATGCTCTCCTCTGCGTTTATTTTTATAGTTATTTCTATAGTGTTCATTGTAGTATCTGGCCACGTTGTCATTAACAACCTTCTTTCTGCTTCTGCTGACACAGCTACAACAACACAGCAAACAATCTTTCTCTCTCTCCATTATTCTTCCAGACACAAGTGCAGCTTTATCACACTAGACTATTCCATCTTCCGGAATCAGCAAAATAGCAACACGTGTCTGTGTTTCTCATTACTACCTTTTGAATGGATCTGTTTCTGTTGCTGGTGCCTCTAACTTTGTACCAAAATCCCCATTCTAAGACATTAAATAGGTTGATTCTTTGATGCTCTGCTTTTTTCTACCTACTTTCTCCATCTTAGTCCTCTTATTTCTGCTCTTATTCTGTACCACCTCTTTGATGTTGGTGTTACTCAACTGGATGTATCTTTTTGACTACTCTAGTACTCCTGTCGCACCTTCTGTTGGATGATCTTGAAGTGCCTCACAAGCAATAAGGAATCCAGCCCACAGAACCTCATGGACTTTGCTTCTTTCTGCTATCTACCCTGCATTTGCTATTTGTCTAGTACTGGCCGCTTCTCTGTCCCTTCACGCAATCTTGCCGTTGTTGGTACAAGATCTGCTATGGCTGCCGCTTGGTACAGTCTTCGTTCTGCTGAGACAGCACGGCAAAAGCAAGAAGGAACAGTCACAGACTCCTTTTTATAAAAAGCTAATTGAAAAGCCTTGGGATCTGTGACTCTTTGATGGCAACATCAGAAGTACAGCGTGACCAATCACGTAGTATTTGTGAATAGCCGAAATGCCTTCTTCAGCAGTATTAAACTGAAACTAAACAACTTATTTTACACTTTTTCGATTGGGAGCTTGGTCTCCCAGGGCAAAAGGCATTGGCTGCGGCTGCCAGCCAAAAGCCTACGCTTAAAACATTTTAAAAGCTTTTCATTTCCTCTCCAAATGTTTTCAAAAAAATTGATTACTCACTGGCCTCACAGCAAGATATAAATGTTTGAAACCAAGTTCTGCTGGGCAGACACAGGGCAGATGTTAGAGCGTCCTAATGTCTAAGATAAAGTGCAACGAGTCACAGAAGTGAAATAAAAGGCTTGAAAATGCGCACACAGGGTTTTGAGAACACGCAGACAAACTACATAGGTGCCATACATTTAAACAGAATTTTATTAACAGATGCCAACATTTCCAGCTATTTCAGGTGTCCTTGTTTCAAATGAGCAGCTACTGTTGCAGCTGACAAGACTTAGATGGTGAAGAGGCATGGGAGGGAGAGAAGGGGGACGGGCTCACTGTGTCTCCGCTTCTTGCTCAGACTGGATTTATATGGCATAGTTTTTCAGTGTGATTAGCTTATGCCTAGAACCATTCCTTGCCCTCAAATATTGTTTAGATCTTAATGCATTGATTAACTGTATATTTTCAGTATGGGATTAAGAACATGAAACTACCACCTTGGAAATCCCTGCTCAGTTGCTTTTACTTTTGTCTCATAATATGTGGGAAGGAGGTTCACAAAGTCATTTATGGATCTTTTGACTAGGGCATCTATCGAAGAGCCAATTAGCTAAAGCATCTGCAGGCTGTGCTCCACATGGATACACATCCCCAGCTGCCTTCTCCAGAGTGGGAAATGTAATCTGAATTCAAATAAAATATCAACACCTCCTCGCACCTTGCCCACCATGTTTGACACATTCTAACACATTGGACTTAGAGAAGGCAGTTGTGAGAGATGTAAGAGGTGAGACTTTTTTTTTTTTTCTCTAAGCAATATGAAATATCAAGCTTTATAACTCAGCCAACAATCCAGCAGCTTTGAGTTTAGTAACCACAGCAGCGTGTCTAAGTATTATGAATGTGTCAGGATGATGAATTTACTGTAACAATATCACCAGTGGTAGCATATGAAATGAAGTGTATCTCAATCAATCATTTTCAACACAATCATGGAACCCCATGCAGATAACTTTGGGGGTTATGGATGTGGTGGCAGGGAGGGTGAGGAAAAGAGAAGCAGATAACTGCTGTTATCATTGCTGGATGGAGTTGTGATTGTCTGAAGGCAAAGTGTCCATGACTACTGTGACAAAGTTCCTCCTCTACCTTGGTGGGACTTGCACTTATTTGGCAGATTTGCTCACCTCAGTGATCTTCCCCACAGTCTGGGTCAACTCCTCCTGTGTCTGATCAGGAACTGGGAGGTTTGGGGGGAACCCGGGCCCGCTCTCTACTCCGGGTTCCAGCCCAGGGCCTTGTGGATTGCAGCTGTCTATAGTGCCTCCTCGTACGGCTGCATGGATCAGCTACAACTCCTGGTGCTACTTGCCCAGCCTCCTCCAAACACCTTCTTTAACCTCACACAGGACCTTCCTGCTGGTGTCTGATAACGCTTGTACTCCTTAGTCACTGCAGCGCCACCCTCTCACTCTCAGCTCTTTGCGCTTTGCTCCCAGCTTCCTCACATGCATTCCTCTCCCTCTGAGCTCCCCCCAAAAGTTGGACTATGAGCAAGACCTTAGGCGTTCGGTGTTGTGAGGTTACAGGATCTGCTGTACCTTTCTGATCCCTGTTACTGGTCTACCCGGTATAAGAGTTCTTCTTTCATTATGAAGTAGAAATGGCCCAACTCTATCACAGATCCTCGGGGAGGCAGGAACATCCCAATTCTCTACCTCAGTGAGAACTCTTTCACGAGGAACTCAAGAATCATGCAGTGGTGGAGAGAGGCAATGCCTTCTGTAAAATGGGCCAATGGAAGCATTGCACTGAGCTAACTGCTTGGGCGCCAGATTGTCCTTGTATGACTTGACCAATGCCCTCTTCAATGGATGCAGCAGAGACAAGCGAGCAGAGACACAGGGTCAGATTGTCCAGTTATTTGCCCTCTACCAGAGCACCTGTACCTATACTAGGTCTGGGTCTGTCACGTTCCCTCCCCCTGCTCACAGCATCCCACCCAGGGGTTGGCAGTCTTGGGATGCGCAACAGTGCACAAATGACAGCTGGGCATTAACCGTGATGGCTCCCTGCTCTGATGTGCACGACAGAACTTGGGAAAGGTTGAGGGATAAGAACCACTTGATGACCAGTAATTTGCCACTCGTATCCAGGACTCCTGATACCCAGTGGCCTGGGTCGCACAGCTACCTTAACCTTTTGGTTAAAGACTTCCACAGGATGACACTCTTGCTAAGCAACCCTGTGCTCAAGGACTGAAAGCTTGTTCTGGGAGAAGTCTGACTGAATCGTCACTGAGAATGGCATGGAAAGATATTTACCATCCAGTCTTTGGCTGCATTCCCTATACCCGCAAAAGAGCCTGGTCTGGGATGCGGCTGGGGCGCCACTCTGGCCTCCCATCCATACCCCAGCACTCGTCCTCCGTCCACTGCTCACGCGCCTTCTTACTTAAGCGCCAGCCTCTTGACTCACTCTATCAAAGTTCTTTTCACTTTCCCTTACAGTACTTGTTGCTAATTGTGCTAGTTGCCCTTATTTAGCCTTAGGGAGTTTACCACCACTTTGGGCTGCTAGTTCCCAAGCAGCCCAATTTCCCAACGAAGACCCAGTCCTGGCACACCTTCAACCTTAAGAGTGATGACGCAGTGTTCAGTCTACTTTATGGACATACTGGGAAATGCCAAGCTAGTTGACCAGCAAAGCTAGTATTCTTTATTTCCCTCAAGGAGAATAGTTTATACCTACATTCTCTGATCTGCTCTAGTAGGCTGGTTGTTTCTCAAATGACATTTCAGACCTTTTATGGGTTCTTGACTCTACAAAGCCTTTAAATGATATGGTCCTGGGTCCTGCACGACTTGCCTTTCGACCTCATGTGTTACAACGGAGCCTTGGTCAGCGTAGAGCACTCAGTTCTACAGATCCTTTGCACCAAACTAGAGGAGGCTAGTGGGCGGGGCACTGGCTGAGGGACATCCTGAAATGCTCGATTCTCTTTCTCTATTTGAGTTTTACCATGAGTCCGAATTGATTATATCTTGCAGCATCCATGCATCATCATGTTTTCTGAAGTGTCTTCTGGGCAGGGCTTCTTCATCAGGGGATGACAAGGTTCTGGAGAAGTGAGAGGTGGTGGTTCTGGGGGGGGTTTTTAAATTCATTTCAGTTTCGTTTGTTAATGACTGTATAGAGTCTTAGCACTGGGCGTGTGCTGTTTTATAATCTTCAAATAGTTCTATATGCCCTCCACCCCTCTCCCTCTCACATGCCACTCCTCCAGGACTGCTATAATCTTCCAATGCTTTTCAGTGGTGAGTTAGTCCTTGCTGGGTGAAACTTAGCACCCTGCTCTACAGAGTGCTGCCTAAACCACGTTTGAGCCTGAAGCAGCAGCAGTGGAGATCATCAGCAGAAAATTTGCTGTCACCCTCACATAGTTCTAGTTATCGTTCCACGAAGGGGAAAGGTAGAAGCACTGAATCAGGTTGATCCAACAGCAGCTACATTTAGCCTTTGCACCCCCAGGTGTGGACGCTTAGACTAGACCTTGTGAGGTGGTGATCTCATTCCACCCCGTGGCTGGATGATCTTCCAACCCTGCTGTCAGCGCTCTAACGTCGTAGCCCGGCAAGGACACGAGACCGCTAGATCCCTAACCCCAAGGGGGACTAGGAGAGGCAGCAGACTCCATAGCAGAGGTGGTGGGGTCCGCGTTTATGGTATGTAAGGAAGAGCTATATTACACGGGCCGAGGCCTGAAATTAGTCTTTAAAATATTTGGTTTCTCCACAAGAGAGATCTTCTAAACCTGTGCTATGCATCTGCATTTATGTTGCCAGAAATTCAATGTTCGATCAATGCCAACGTCTGCACCATGGATATAAATCCCCATTGTACATATAAAATGATGCGTTCAAATTACGCTATTACCATTTCAAGGGGAGATCTCTGAGGAGTCATGTCTCGTGGCAGCTTTTCTGAACACATCACTCCGTGTGCGCCGGGCAGTCAAACTAAGCAACGTAATGTGTTGGTAATCTTAAGAAAGGGATTCTCTAAATCGAATTTTCCTATTGCCTCTATTAATCCACGGCACGCCAACATCTTGAGTACCGAGTGCGATGTGTACCATTTCACAAAAAAGAATGTTCTGGAATTGGAAAGGTTCAGGAGAGAGTACAAGAAGATTATGGGATATGAAAAGCTCTCCATCTGATGAGGATTCAATAGAATGGGACTTTTCATCTTTGAAAATGTAGATGGGTAATGTGTTGATTAGGGCCTATAGAATCTGAGACTGGTGTGGAGAAAGTACACCTTCCCTATTTACTTACTCCTTTCGATCACACAAGAACTAGGGGTCACCAAATGGAATTAATAGGCAGCAGGTTTAAAACAAACAAAAGAAAGTATTTCTTCATGCAATGCACAGTCGGCAAAGAGTTCCAGAGGTTGGAGGATGTTGTGAAGGCCAAGATGCTAATAGGGTTCAAAAAAAGAACTAGATAAATTCATGGAGAATAGGTCCATCAATGTCTATCAGTAAGGACAGGCAGAAATGGTGTCCCTGGCCTCTGTTTGCCAGAATCTGGGAATGGACGATGGGGTGGATCTCTTGATGATTACCTGTTCCGTTCATCTCCTCTGGGGCACCTGGCATTGGCCACTGTCAGATACCGGGCTAGATGGACCTTTGGTTTGACCAAGTATGGCCGTTCTTATGCTCTTATGTGAATGCCTCTCCTCCTGACCTTCTCCTATTTTAATTTCCATTGTTTTATTTAGATTTTCCATCTGTGCCTATCTCCAGCTCCAGGCATATCATCTGTATTATAAATACTGACTCCATCAGAATACAAAACACACCTGATATATAGTAAAACCACACCTCGTATGTGACCATTAGCATGGCTCCCTGCCTCTGTACCCTGATCCTTTATCTTCTTTCCCATCCCCTCTGGATAAGGCTGGGTGAACTGGGGAATTTTACAGCTTTTCTTCTAGGGCATGAAACCAGATTCTGGTGAACCAGGGCAGGGGGGAAATTCCAAAGCCAAAGAACCCTCACCAAGTACTTCCTGCCACCATCTCTTTCCATTTAAGCCGGGGGCTGTTAGCGGAGATGCCTAAGCTACAGCAGCATTGCACAAGGAAAAAGATGGTTTCTAAGACCTGATCTGGTGCCCGGTGTAGTCAGTGGGTGCTGGATCGGGCCCTAAGTTAGCCAGACCCCAAACAATTCTAGCATCACTTCTTAGATTACACTCTGCACTCTGAAGAGTTTGCAATGTATGCTGTGCCCAGCACAATGGGGCTGTAGTGTTGACTAGGGCCGCTACGCACTATTGTAAATATTAAATAATACTGATAACAATGTAAGCTGCACCTAGAATTCAACTGGTAGCTGGTACAGATCTCGGAGCACGGGGCAAGGTATTTATATTTTGGTGACATGCAGGCTCCTTCTGTTTAGTTATTGGAAGTAGCTGCTTTCCTGTTTCAGGCCTGGGTTCTACTCCTTTTCCCCTGTCCTCATGTGACGGCACAGCACCAGACTATTTAAGCCCCAGTGAGGTGGAACAGCACTAAGCCTTTTTCTAACCGCTATCATCATCACCAGATTAGGTTAGGCTGTCTCTGCTTATTTTCTTTGACAGCTTTATGTTTATTTCACATCACAGTAGATTTAAAGAGCTCCCTCTATGTATAGGACAGCTTGTTTCATTGTCCTCTAATTATATGAATAATCAATATGCTCATGAATAAGGTTTGGGCTTATGTAGACTGCATGCGGAGACTGATGATGAGCCAGGCTAATTAAAGCTTTCCATCAGGCTGGGCGTTTCTGTTTCTTTTTATCCCCTTGCTAACTGGAGAGGTTGAATTTAGAAAAACAGAAATGTTTTTGCTTCTGATAAACTCTGGAGAGTTTATGAAACGCGCAGTGGTGAAGAACCAAGAGTTCCCTGACGATGAGTGACTCATCAGAGGCTCTTCTGGGAGAGGAGAAGTTGGTTCCCCTAGTGGACATTACAGCATGGAGATTACTATTGTTGCCATTTCAGAAACTTCTTTTCCTAACTTATTTTTTTTTT
>NW_027428075.1:0-4199 GCF_003597395.2 Chelonoidis abingdonii | reverse complement strand
GAAGAACAACAGTTACAAAGGTGAGTAACCGTGTTTTTTAATTAATGGATAGTAAATTCAGGGAATGATTTAAAACAAAACTTAAATTCTTATTCTATATTTTTTTTAATGCAGGGCTTAGCAGATCAAATCATCGTACTTCATCTAGTATGGATAGAGTTTGAGAGTGTATGAGACAGAAGAAGACTGCTATTCTTTCTCAGTAATTTGGTCTCTCTGGTATCGTTTAAGAAAACATATTTGAGTAATTCCTTAATGATGTGGCTGAAAACCATTTCTATGTCCTATCTAGGCTCTCTTGGAGCAAGATATTTTCCATCGTTCCCTGATGGCATGTTGTTTGGAGATTGTGCTATTTGCATATAGCTCACTTCGAACTTTCCCTTGGATTATTGAGGTTCTTGATCTCCGACCATTCTATTTTTATAAGGTAAGCATAAACGTCATGTTCAAATACTTGGATCTGAATTATTATAAACTTTTAAAGTACCTCTATTTAGAATTAGATTGACAGTCCTAGAAGCCCTCTATTCCTAGATTAGGTATAGAAGAGGGGCTAGTGCTGACCTGTAGCATATGTGCTATTTTAGTCTAAGGCTGCCCTTGAATATACTACCAAGAATTGACATCTATTATCCAACATATGTAATACCTGTGACACCATTTCCCTTGTAATGTAAAGGAATAAAGAACTTGTGCATAGTTTGTATACTTTATTTAATTGTAACATGCTGTCAATCCATTTTCAATTTAATGAATGATTTGTAACCTGACTTATTACTGTGGTTGAATAGTGGAATAAAATATTCTTAGACTATATTTGACCAGTATTTCTACCAGTATTCAAATTTACTAAATATTTCACCAGTTATAGAACTGGTCACATACCACACAAATCTGAGGGAAATTCTTCAACTAATACTGATAAAATACTTCAAAATAATATATTTGTTGAGTGGGTACTGTTTGATCAGTCCTTCTTGTTACATCCCTGTTTTGGTAAATCTTTTTCCCTTCCTGTCTTGTCTTAACTTTCTTTCCTGCAACAGAGCACTGTCTTCTCTTCTTGTTCCTCACTTCCACCTTTTTGTCACCTTATTCTTTCCCTTCCCCACAAATTCTGTACCTTTCTTCTTTACTAACTTACCTTATCACAGTCTCTCTGTCTTATGGTCTCTCTCACAGACATACCAATACCTAGGCATCTAGTGAAAATTTCCAGGCTCTAATAGCAGGGCTTTGGAACTGTGCTCTGGCTCCACTCCAGGCAAAAACCTGCTGCTCCAACTCCAGACTCTGCTCCAAAGCCAGTTAAGATGTGGGGGCCCTGCTGTTCAGGGGCAATGCCCAATATATAAGCCAGCCTTTGAGAAACCAAGAGGGTGTTGAGACTCCAACCACAGTGGTATTCCTGGACCCTCACTGGGGACCCCAACCTTTCTTGTCAGTATGGTGTATTAGGTATATCTCGCTGTCCGCTCTCCTTTTCCCATCTCAGAGCCTCTGTTTCCAACCTTCCATAGCCTCCTGGCTGTTGACATTGGGAGGTTGGAATGTGTCTGCTACTCTGCCACTTCCTCAGCTTTTGGGTAGCTACAAGAGTAGAGTAGTGGAAACATTCTCCTAGCCTTCGTTTGAGTCCCTTTCCTCAGGCAGTAGCCCCAATGTGTGTGCCTCTGATGTTGATCACAGTTCTTCTTCGAGTGATTGCACATGTCCATTCCGATTTAGCTGTGCGAGTGCGCTGAGCACAGCTGTCAAATATTTTTCCGCTAGTGGTATCCGTAGCCTTGGTGCTGGCACCCCCTTGTGTTGCGTGCTTATAGTGCGAATATAAGAGCAATTACTTTGGCAAGGAGGGTTTCGGAGAGCCTAGGCCCTCACAGCACAGCCACTATATACAGTTTTCTTAAAGATAAGGTACAGATGCGGCCACACCCAAAATTCCTCACAAAGGTTGTGTCCTAATTCCACTACAACCAGCCTATCTTTCTACCAATCTTCTACCCTAAGCCTCATGTGAATAGGGAAGATCAATAACTGCACTCCCTGTACATCAGACGTGCTCTGTCAGTTTATACTGAAAGAACCAAACCGTTTCATAGGTCACCCCACCTCTTCTGTTGCTGTTGCTGACAGAGTAAAAGGGCTTCTGGTCTCCTCCCAGAGGATCTCATCTTGGATCACATCCTGTATAAGAACATGCTACGATCTCACAGGCGTCCACCCTCCGTCAAACTTAACAGCTCAGTCCACGAGGTCCCAAGTTTCTTCGGCAGCCTTCTTAGTGCAGGTTCCAGTCCAAGACCTATGCAGAGCGGCGACATGGTCTTCGGTGCGTACCTTTACAATACACTATGCTGTCACGCAACAGGCGAGAGACGATGCTTTCTTTGGATGAGCAGTCCTAGAGGCAGCTTGTACTTAACCTCCGAGCCAACCTCCAGATCTGCTGCTCGCTAGTCACCTAAATCAGAATGGACAAGTGCAATCACTCAAAGAAAAAACAGTTACCTGCCTTTCATAACTATTCTTTGAGATGTTTTGCACATGTCCATTCCAAGACCCGCCCGCCGACCCCTCTCTGAGAGGTCAGTAAGAAGAAACTGAGGAGTGCAAGCTCAGCCAGAGCCCCTTATACTGGCGTTATGAACGTGTGACACCAGGGAGTGCTAGTGGTGAGTCTGTGGATACCACTAGGGGAAAAATCTCCCAACAGCTGTGCTCGGGGTGCTCACACACATAAATTGGGATGGACATGTGCAACACATTTCGAAGAACAACAATTAGGAAAGATAGGTAACCATTTTTCCCCAAGCCTCAGCAGAATTAAATTTTAAATTGTTTTTCAGTTTCACTGTTGCTTACAGGGATTTGAAAAACAGCAGTGAAAACAAAAAAAGATTTTTCAGCTTTGTGCTGTGGGGAAGCTCTGAGCCACAGCAGAGGCAATTGAGCTCTGGCACTCTGCAGACTTACATTCTTCTTCGAGTGCTGTCCCTGTGGGTGCTCCACTTTAGGTGTTGGTGCACCCCTGTGCTCGTAAGCTGAGATTTTTGGTAGCAGTTCCCAGTTGGGTCATACATGCGCAGTACCTGTCTTGCGCCTCTTCAGACGGTTAACTGGTGCTGTGTGACCAATCCCCTCCACCCCCCTCAGTTCCTTCTCTACCACCCTTGGATACAGGTTGGAGCACTTAGCAGAGCCTTGCTACTTAGTTCTTTTAGCCTATTTACTACCATTATTTAGTTAGTTGATTTTGGTTTTTTCTTTGTCCTCATCACCTCTTCTAAAATAAAATTTATGATGATGATTCTCCTCATTAGAAGTTAGATTTTAGTTTACCCTTTAATCAGCCTCTCTGGGGGCAAAAGCCTCCCCTGATGGGAATGCCCAAAGCCAGGGAAGGGGTCCCCCCAGCTATGGCAGGTGTGGGCTGGGTTCAAGCCAAGCCGCCCCGCCCTTCCCCGGCAGGTCCCCAGGTGAGTTCCCTGAGCACTAGCATAGCATTACATAGGCTGCTGCATGGCTGCGCAGCTTACAGGGAACTTAGTTCTTTACACTTAGATTATCTCTTAGAACTTTAAAGGTCTGGCCTCTCCATGAGTTTAATACAAGTACTCCTCTCTGCTGTCACAGCTTTTCACCACAAAGTGGATCAACTTTCTGTGTTTGCTCACCTGCTCACCAAATGTTTCCTCAAAGGCCTCACCAGTGTCTACTCAGAACTACGTGATCCTACCACATCATAGGACCTCAGCTTAGTCCTTTGGACCATCACTGTTTCCCCGTTGGAACCCGTGGCTACATGCTTACTACTATACCTTTCCATGAAGATTGCATTTCTAGTAGCCGTTACGTCTGCCAGACGTGTAGAAGAGTTGGGTGGTCTCATGGCAGACCCCCCCCCGCCCCCATACACGCTTTTTTTTAAAAGGTAAAGTATCCCTGATACTGCACCTCAGGTTTTTACCTAAAGTCATCTCAGCCTTCCACCTTAATCAATCCATTTACCTACTGACATTCTACCGAAGACCCCACAAGGATAGAAGGCAGTCCACACTTCATACTCTCGACATACGGAGGACATTGGCCTTTTATGTAGTGTGATATAGCATGGCCAGAGGGCAACAGGAAAGTGATAAATGAGAGTTCTTCTTCGAGTGCTTGCTCATATCCATTCCAGTAGGTGTACGTGC
>NW_027428074.1:0-1636 GCF_003597395.2 Chelonoidis abingdonii | reverse complement strand
GGCAGGGGTATATATCAGCCGCCATGGCGGCGCCACTCTAGGGGGCGACCTGCCGGCCCACCAGAGTTGCTAGGGTAAAAGTCTTCCGATGAGCGTGCACGCGCGGCTCGTACACCTACTGGAATGGATATGAGCAACACATCTCGAAGAACAACAGTTACAAAGGTGAGTAACCGTCTTTTATCATACCCATTAAGGATTTTTAGAAATGGTATTTTTCCTGTGATTCGTTTTGTATTCTGTGGGATCCAGATTGTTCCCAGGAACATGATACATGCTTGCTATACGTTTTCTACCTCAATATGTATATAGGAGTTGAGAAAAAGAAAGTGAGCCCTGAGAGTGTTGTTGCATTGAGGACATAGGGGGTGGGAATTTCAGGAATCTAATTAGAAGAACACATCTAAAGGGGATGGATAATCTAAGGCAAAAAAGAAAAAAAAGCATCTTTGTTGTTCCTCTTATATCTTGGTAGCTCTACATAGGGGGCAAAATCTTGATTCCATTGAAGTTAATGGCAAAACTCCCATTCACTTCAGTGTGACCAAGAGTCCACCTAGACGGATATACGCTGGGGAATAACTCACGTGCATAGGATAACTCACTTGAGTGACGCTTTACAAACTCAGTCCCTAGATCTGTATATTATAGGTGGAGCTAGAAGTGCGGCCTATAGTTAAAGTTGCCTGTTATAAGACCTTGTGTTCAGCTGCTTATATCTAAATATCTTCAGAATAGTAACCATGATAGTCATATTTTTTATTTAATAAAACAGGATATGTGTGTTTTCTTTGATATTAACTTCAGCCCTACATGCTTACTCCACTGAAATAACAAATAACGTGGTTACATCCCATGCATTGTTATGTTTCTAATGATTAAAATAGTCTAATGACGAAAAATAGAAAGAAGTGGTTCAGAAGTGCACAATGCTACTTCGGCATAGCATAAGCAAAGGGGACACAAAACATCTGTGTATAAAATTGTTGATGGTCTGAGCTGTACTGTAAATGGTCTCATTGTTTTGAGTTAATATCAATATATAACTAGAAGGTAGTAGAGTGAAAGGAAGATATGTATGTTACTCCCAGATACAGTAAAAATAAAATGTTGCACTGCCTACCATTGCTGATAATTTACATGTTTCAGATGAGCTGACTCCAAAGCAATTGAAGATCTATGCCAAGATTTAAAAAAAAAAAATAGTGATTTTTGTGTACCTCATTTTTGGATGCCTATTTTGAAACTCTTTAAAAGGGGCCCGATTTTCAAAGGGTGAGTGATCTGAATTTTCTGAAAACCACACCACTTTATGGTATCTCAAGTTAGGCACCCAAAAATTGAGGCGCTCAAAATCACAAGTCACTTTTGGAAGGCTTGGCCATGATTAAGGCTACATTTTAGTGATGGGTATTTTTAGTAAAAGTCATAGGAAGGTCATGGGCAGTAAACAAAAATTCATGGCCCATGACCTGTCCATGACTTTTACTAAAAGTACTATATACCCATACTTGGACCGGGGGTGCTCTATGGTGGGTGAGCCAGGGGTGCTGAGGGAGTGTGTGGCCCGGGACCTCTGCTGGTGCTGGACGGCAATGGCGTGCGGCCTGGGACCCATACTAGGGTGGGGCGGGAG
>NW_027428073.1:0-2200 GCF_003597395.2 Chelonoidis abingdonii | reverse complement strand
TTTTTTTTTTTTTTTTTTTTTTGCGTCTAGCCGTTTTGTTTACTCTGTTGTTTAGCCATGGTGGCATTTTTTGGCTCCCTTACTGTTTTGTTTTGTTTTGTTTTGTTTTTAGAGAGGGGGGTCCACATTTAGTTGAAGCCTCTATCATAGAGTTTTTAAGTAGTTTCCATGCAGCTTGCAGGCATTTCACTCTTATGACTCCATTTGGCTCAGATAGATATCTGGGTGGTTTATTTCACAACATAAATAATTATGTTCTTGCCATCGCAAACATCTTCCTCAGAGAATTTGCAACTACTAATGAATTCAGCCTCACATCAGCCAGGTATGTGGCAAGTCAGTTACATTACCCCATTCTGCAGAAGAGGAAACTGAGACACAGAAAGGGCAAGTACTAAGGCCATATAGCAGGTCAGTTGCAGAGCCAGGAATAGAACCAGTGACCCACATTCTGGACTGTATGCAGCTGCTTTGATTCAGACCCATGGCACAAAGTAGCGCTAACACTGGAGTGATTAGTTGCATGCAATGGAGGAGGGGATCATGGAGTTGGTTTAGCATATTGTACATCACCACTACACCCTGTGATGAGTTAAGGGAAATAATTAGTGGAAAGGGGCACAGTCAGAGGGGTCCTTGCACTCCACTGATCCTCAATTTCCTTATCAGTTCCTTAGGGCCCTTGGTAGAGGTGAAAGTAACTACACTCCTCTGACTGTCCTAACATGCTGGGAAACTGAGCTATCACGCAGCCTGCCCAGAACTGAGGGGTTGCAAATGTACTGTGAAGTCCTTTTTTGACGAACAACCCCTCTTGCACTGCCCCGATTTGAGACGCTCTCTTCTGAGAGGTAGTGTTGTTTAACTATTTGGCTATCCTCTCTCCTTTATAGACTGTATTATAACCCAATGTTGTATAAACAAGAAAAAACATTGGATTCTTTTTGTCCTCACAATATAAAATGCAGTTTTCTATTGTAGTCTGTTTCATTCCACTGTAATCATTGATCCAGTAAGTTCAAAGTCTGATTTTTTTCCCCTGAAACAGACATGTTCAATGTAATGAAATATCTTTTTCTATAATAAGTAGCTGCTGTGTTATTGTATTTCCCAATAGAAGTTGTATCTAATACCAACAGGGGAGTTCCCATCAGCTTAATTATTTCATCACATTATATTTTTGGAAGAAAAGGGTGGGATGGGGAAGGAAAGGAGGTAGCTTTATTTATTTTAATGGAGGAAGGAATAGTTTGGAGAACTAATCTCTGGTGAATTTCTAATTCATTTAATTTTCTGGCTGATAGGGTCTCTTTAATTTGACCATCTGTTTATTAGTGTTGGGATATGGATGAAGATGGGGAATATATTACTTTGTAGAACTAGAAAATGGATCCACATCCTCAAAACTTCAGATCATGTCCCTAAAATAAACTATGCAGTACAACCATTGCTTTGTGCAGCGTCTTTTTTGCAAGCTGTGGTTTCTGTTCAATGAGACACTTAATCATGTGTAAATTTTATCACAGGAACAGCTCCCCTTCTAATTTCCATGGAACTATTTATGGAATTAAGACTTGAGCCATGGTGTATTAGGGCCACCATTCAGAAAGCCTTTACAGAATTAAGACAATGAGAATTAAATAACTGGCAAGTACTCAGTCCTCTAGCCAGATCTACATGGGCAGCTTATGTGTCTGTGCACAAGCACAAGGACTCACTTACATGGCTCCAAAGTAGGATAGGAGCCCAGGAGTGTAATAAACCTTTTCCTTGTATTCACTGTTGTCAGTGAGAGATTCTGGGTATGCCAGGAAGGCAGGATCAGGCCCCAAGGAAGAAGAGAGAAGTTGAGAGGTCCAGCAATGATGAGTAAATATGTTTTCAGATGAGAACAGAAAAGGAATGGAGAGCTGATGAAAGCCCAAAAGTGTGTTCCAGATGGCAGGAGGGAAAGGTTATAATACCAGCACTCAGCATGCTGTGGAAAAGGACTAGTTCCAGATAAGCAAATTGACTAAGAAGAGGAGTATAGAGAGACAAGTTGTCATAGCTTCCTACTCAGATTTGAACCTTAGCTTTCATAACCTGAGAAGCTAGCATGAACCCTCTAAGCTTAATTACCAGCTTAGATCTGATAGGCTGCCACCAACCAGGAATTTCAATGCCTGGTACACTTGGGTCCCCCAAAACTTCCCTGTGG
>NW_027428072.1:0-1979 GCF_003597395.2 Chelonoidis abingdonii | reverse complement strand
AAAACTTAGAGTAATAAGACCAGGTACTGCTATCATGTGAAGACTTGAGACTCGAAGAGACTGACTGCTTTCTAGACCACTAAAAATTGAATTTCACAAAAGGAATGCAAAGGAGAGTCCCAGATGCCATTTTTAAAGAGCCTCTCTTTTCCTCCAATCTCCATTTAAGAGCACTGCAAGAACTGAATTTCTCTCAATGATACACAGTCCCAAAGACATGTTCATATACAAGCTCAATGTCCTGGGTGAAAAAGGTTTCCGTTGATGCCCTATTTGTTCAAGGTGATGAGCTGGATGAAAGCTCTTAACTTTGAGTCAACTCCTGCTGAGCAAAGCTATTGCTTTAGTGCAGCTAAATTCCAGAGTAATGCTACTGGGAAGGAATTGGAGGCCTTGTGAGAGAAAGAACTGAGGTCCCCAGAACTAAAAATGCCTCACTGAGGAAACTTACAGTCTACCTCAGCACCAAAGTATTGTGCTAGGACAAAACTAACCCATAAAACACATGTTAAGCAATAAGTGTTTTCTTCAGAGAGCTTGCTGCTCTGCGGTGTCTGCGTTACTTGCTTGGTGTGTTTGCCCTCTATGCTGTGTTGCACTGTGTTACTGGTGTCATATGGTTGGACCAATGCTTGTGTGTGCACACCCTGTGAGCACTCTAGAAGCAAGCTGCTCTGACCAAATCTGTTCTACCACCACATTGTTACCAGCTCCTGTCTGCTTAACACTTGCATACATAGTGAACTCATCTGCCTCTCACACCTTCTAGCCAAATGGCCCTGATGCTGTTTATCAAGTGCTATTCTCTCCTTCCCTACAGACTGTTCTCAGTCAGTGGAGAAAACAGTACAATTTTAATTTAGTCGACAATGTGGGACACCACCACTTGTGGACGCTTACATATATGTAATCTACTGTTCACCAGATCCTATGCTGGATGTCAGTGGATTGCCTCAAGGATGCTCTCTCATGCTACAAACTGCTGCCACTCTGAAGTACTGATACCCACTGTGGTCTCTATTTGGGAAAACTATCATGTAAACAACAAGGAGTCTGGTGGCACCTTAAAGACTAACTGATTTATTTGGGCATAAGCTTTTGTGGGTAAAAAAACCACTTCTTCAGATGCTGTGGGTGAAATATGAACAGTCTTTGATTATTAAGTATCATCCAAACAGCCTATCAAACCGATCCTAATAGTCTGTCTGTTAGGAGAATGCAGACCCATTTGAATAGCGGCATCTTAAAAGCAGATTTCTATTAAATGTTGATCCTTCACATCTAATTAAGAGTAACTTCCAACGCAGCACAGTCTACATGTCTTACCTTTATCATTCTATTGAAAACAATGGCAAAGAAACAGCTTGTGCACTTGTGGGGATCATCTAAATCCTTTAATGACTTGGGCGTATAAAAATAAACACATTTTGGATGCTTACCGTCTAAAATCAAAAAGAGGTAAAGAAACTTGACCCAACATCTCTGGGCCTTTTCTCTGTTTATTTGAATCAGGTGAACTTCCACTATTTTGATTTAATATTCCAAACAAAGTGAGACACAAGACTGATTCCAATGGCAATTGTGAAATCTGGATGGGGAAAATGATTCTGTAAAATAAAAGAATGTTAAAGAAGACTCAACTCAGAAGAAAAGATAAAGCATTAGAATCTGTAAAGGAAGTTACAATATATGTTAATGCTTTTTGTTCTCAAAGGAAGTGAATTGGTGTTGAATGTTAATATGCAAATTTCATTTATTCACACGCTGCATCACATCTCTAGTGTCAGTAACATAAGAACGGCCGTACGGGGTCAGACCAAAAGGTCCATCTAGCCCCGTATCTGTCTACTGACAGTGGCCAATGCCAGGTGCCCCAGAGGGAGTGAACCTAACAGGCAGTGATCTAGTGATCTCTCCTGCCACCCATCTCCATCCTCTGACAGAGGCTAGGGACACCATTCCTTACCCATCCTGGCTAA
>NW_027428071.1:0-1270 GCF_003597395.2 Chelonoidis abingdonii | reverse complement strand
AAGGAGTAAATGACACTTTCTTATTTACTTTCTCCACACCAGTCATGATTTTATTGACCTCTATCATATTCCCCCTTAGTTGTCTCTTTTCCAAACTGAAAAGTCTCAATCTTATTAATCTCTCCTCATTCCCCTAATCATTTTGTTGCCCTTTTCTGAATCTTTTCCAAGTCCAATATATTTTTTGTGAGATTGGGCAACCACATCTGCACACAGTATTCAAGATGTAGGCATACTATGGATTTATATAGAGGCAATATGATATTTTCTGTCTTATTATCTACCCTTTCTTAATGATTCCCAAAATTCTGTTCATGTTTTTGGCTGCCACTGCACATTGAATAGATGTTTTCAGAGAACTATCCACAATAACTCCAATATCTCTTTCTTGAGTAGTAACAGCTAATTTAGACCGCATCTCTATGGATAGTAATTCCATGCTTGAATAATAAGAATATAACAGTAGGGATATTCTACTGACCATCTGACCAGGATGGTGATAGTGACTGTGAAATGCTCAGGGAGATTAGAGAGGCTATTAAAATAAAAAACTCAATACTAATGGGGGATTTCAACTATCCTCATATTGACTGGGTACATGTCACCTCAGAGCGAGATGCAGCGATAAAGTTTCTTGACACGTTAAATCACTGCTCCTTGGAGCAGCTAGTCCTGGAACCCACATGAGGAGAGGCAATTCTTGATTTTGTCCTAAGTGGAGCACAGGATTAGGTCTGTGATGGGTTCGGTCACAGAGATCCTCCTTGGGACTGCCACCTGATATGCCAAGACTACCTCTGAGCCTATTTTCCCTGCCAGCTTGGGACTTCAGAACTCTGTCTTGTTGAGCCAGACACACTAGCCTACTGCAAACACAGATCCAGGTCTGAACCACATCCCCAAAACTGCAGGTTTTCATTGAAAACCACTTAGCAGTACTCCTGTTTCCAGCCGCAGATACCCAGTTCCCAATGGGGTCTAAACACCAAATACATCTGTTTTACTCTGTATAAAGCTTAGATAGGATAAACCCATAAATTGTCTGCTCTCTATAACACTGATAGAGAGATATGCACAGCTGTTTGCTCCCCCAGGTATTAAATTACTTACTCTGGGTTAATTAGTAAGCAAAAGTGATTTTATTAAATATAAAAAGTAGGTCTTAAGTGGTTTCAAGCAATAACAGACAGAAAAAAGTAAGGGTACGTCTACACTATGGGATTATTCCGATTTTACATAAACCAGTTTTATAAAACAGATTGTATAAAGT
>NW_027428070.1:0-1646 GCF_003597395.2 Chelonoidis abingdonii | reverse complement strand
TCCTTTTAACTCAATAAACAGAGCTTGCTCTATTGATTTTTTTTTTTTTTTTTTTTTTTAACTGGCAGTTCCACAAACTCAACCTGTGTTCTGAAAACCTAGCTGGGCTCCTTCTTGTGACATTAGCAATAAAGATTCTGCAAACATAATTTAGCTGCTGCTGCTGCTGTTTTTGCTGATGCACAAGACATAGTGGAGTTGGTTCTGTGGGGCTAATATACTGGACATTCGTTTGTCTCAGCAAAGTGAGCAGATTTGACAGGGAAGTGCAGGAAATAACTATGGTGAGTGAGAAGAGGTCATTCTGACTGTTACTTTTCTAACTCTCTCTCTCAAGGGAGTGTCCCTTACAAATATTTAGTAACATGTATTCTTATACTCATTTTGCTTCATTGAGAACCATCTCCTTTCTCCATAGTATTAGAGATGACTGTGGATATTACTTTATAATGTAAATCTTGAAGCTGTTAATAAAACATCTTTTTAAAACTTTCTTCCTAAGTCGGTCAGGGAAGGATTGCTTTTAAAAAGTTGTTATTCCTAAATAGACTTGTGTATCTGTGGCTGGCAATGTTTGTTTATGGTATCAAACATTTCATCACCCTGGCTCTCTTGGGAATAGGTCTCTGGTGAGGCCTTTTCAGGTACAGGCTGTTCTCAAGGAGACCAAAAGAGACTGTGGTTTATACAGCCCTTCCTCCCTCTCCCTTGATATCAAACTGGTGCTGCCCTACACAACAACCTTTACAATACATTTTAAATGCTTGGAAGAATGTGCCATTCTTGAAGAAGTACTTTTCTTTCCAACTTCGCATGTAGGGAATCTTTTCCAGCAGCAGTGTTGTTTAATGGTTAGCCTATTGTGGCTGAGTTTTATTCTCAGCTCTGCTAGTGACTATGTGAACTTGGGGAAACATAACCTCTTTGCTCCTGTTTTACTCATCTATAAAATTACACACCTCACAGCAGAGGTGCTGGAACTATTGTTATAGTGGGGGTGCTAAGAGCCATTGAAGCAAACTGTAAACCCTGTTTATCATGACAACCACTTTAAGCCAGGGGGTGCAGCCAGCACCTATGGCTCACAGGGTGGTTGAGCTTCTACATTATTGTCTATAGGCACCGACTCTGTGGGTGCTCTGGGGCTGAAGCACCCATGAGAGAAAAACGGTGGCTGCTGAGCACCCACCGGCAGTCCCTTGATCAGCACCTTCCTCCCTGTGCTGTTTCGGGGCATGCGGGAGGCTTGAGAGGAGGGGAGGAATGAGAATGCGGTGCGCTTGGAGGAGGGGATGAGGCAGGGCAGGGGTGGAGCAGGGTGGGGGGTGTGGCATTGAGGGAAGGAGTGGAGTGGGGCGGGACCTGGGACAGAGCCAGGGCTTGAGCACCCCCAGCACAATGAAAAGTCGGCACCTATGGTCCATAAAGTGCTTTGAGATCATCAAGTAAAAGATGCTACAGGAGGGCAAGGTATTCTTGCTAGCAAAAGCTCTGAGGGAGGTCTCTGCCCACCTAATTTTGCAACTGAATGTTACTGTCTAAGTAGAGATGTGTGTGTGAAAGTAGAATTAATTATATTGTAAAAATAAGAATGGATTAAAGAAATGTTGTATGTACCTTTAAGCAGAAATAAGAAATGTTGAAAT
>NW_027428069.1:0-1057 GCF_003597395.2 Chelonoidis abingdonii | reverse complement strand
GGCTAGATTACCACAAGGGCTACTAGAGGCTGGTTGAGCTCCTGGTCTAAGTTAGAGTCTCAGGGCTGCTCTAATTTATACTGGCTGGTAAAAGCCCCCAGGGGACTGTTGTGGCATCCAGAGATTGCTAAAGAAATAGCATGTTATGGCAACTCCTTCTACCCCAGCTTTGCCCTCAGGGCTGGCTCCAGGCACCAGTCCAGCAAGCAGGTGCCTGGGGCAGCCATTGAAGAGGGGGGCAGCACATCCGGCCATTTGGTGGCAATTCAGTGGCAATTCGGTGGCGGGGCTGTCACTCCCTGTCGGAGCGAAGGACTTGCTGCTGATCACGATCGAGGCTTTTTGTGTGTGTGTATGCGTTTGGGATGGCAAAAACACTAGAGCTGGCCCTGCTTGCCCTGACCACCCCCATGCATTGTGCAAGGGGTTGTGCTGCCCGCTTTGCACTTCTTTGGGATTCCCTCACATAGGGAGAATTCTGATCTATGTGATTAAGGGAGCTTTATGGCCTCCTTGGCTCAGCCGGGACAGTGCAGAGGGTGCCATTTCCAAGACTGAGGACTTGGTCCTGGATGTGCAAAGGAAATGAATGTGAAAGGGTTGCAAATACATTTGAAATTGAAATTTGCATTTCAGATTTCAGTGGCTGGTAAATTAGTTTTTATCCCACTATTCATCCATTTCTGAGTTTGACCATGGTTTTATGTAAAAGGTAGAAAGTACACAATAATTAAACATAGAGTTCACAGGCATTAGCTAACTTAATTCCATTTGCTTACAGAAAGTTGTGTTTCTGGCCCTCTTCTGGCTCACATTGATGTTGTATGTAGAACTGGGTAGGAAATGATTTTCCCATCAAAAAGACATTTTTGATATTTTGAAACATTTTCCTTTCCTGACCCAGGAGGAAAAATTAAAATCTCAAATTTTTTTATGAACCAACAATTATTCAGCTTGGGTCTCTTGAAATGTTTCATTGTGATCATTTTAAAATGTTTTATGAACCAACAATTATTCAGCTTGGGTCACTTGAAATGTTTCATTGTGATCATTTTAA
>NW_027428068.1:0-1777 GCF_003597395.2 Chelonoidis abingdonii | reverse complement strand
GGCAGAGATGGTGTTCCTGTCCTCTGTTTGCCAGAAGTTGGGAATGGGCAACGGGGGATGGATGATTTAGTGATTCCTTGTTCTGTCCATCACTTTTGGGGCACCTGGCATTGGCCACTGTCATAGACACAGACTTCCTCTGGTGCCAATGTGTGCTCGACCCCCCACCCCCAATCTCCCTCCGGCCCTGCCTCGACTCCACCCCTGCCCCAACTCCATTCCAATCCCTTCCCCAAAGTCCCCGTCCCAACTCTGCCCCCTCCCTTCCCCTATTCGACTCTTTCCCCAAATGCCCGCCCTGGTCCCTCCTTTTCCCTGCCTCATCCCTGAGCACACCACATTCCCACTCCTCCTCCCTCCCTCTCAGCACTTGCTACAGCTGTTTGGAGTTGGCAAGCACTGGGAGGGAGGAGCAGATGCAGCGCGCTCAGGGAGGAGGCAGAGGCTGAGGAGGAGGTGAGGCAAGGGGACGAGGCAGGGATGCCAGTGGGTGCAGAGCACCCACTAATTTTTCCCCATGGCTGCTTCAGCCCCAGAGCATCCACGGAGTCGGCGCCTATGGCCACTGTCGGAAGACAGGATACTGGGCTAGATGGACCTTTGGTCTGACCCAGTATGGCCATTCTTATGTTATGTTCACAGCAAAAAATGACCCACAGCAGCAAGTCTTGGAGCCCAGGTCAACTGACTCAGGCTTGCACTGCAGGATTAAAGATAGCAGTGTAGACATTCAGACTTGGGCTGGAGCAGGGGGGCTGGAACAGTGCGGGCCAGAGGGTTCTGGCTGTATCACTTTTAAAAGAAGTGGGAGAATTATGCCCTCCCACATTTTACCAGCCATAAGGGCAAGTGCAGGGGTGATAGGGTGAAGAGGAGCAAGTGGAGTCTTGGGAGGGAGGGCTTGGGGGAGGGGAAGGGGCAGCAGTGCCTCCCCATACACATATACTTGTAGGGAGCTTGCTCCTGGGCTGGATCCCAAGTTTGGAAAACCAGTAATGGGGGAGGGGGTCAGGGTCTCAGAGCCCAGGCTCCATCCCAAGGTTGAATGTCTACACTGTTCTTTCTAGCCCCTCTAGCACGAGCCTGAGTCAGCTGCCCCAGGCTCTAAGACTCCCAGAGCTGGGCCCTAAATGGCTAACTCATTTCTCAAAATGGGACTTGGGCTTCATCTACATGGGATTTGTTTCCATATAACCTAAGGTGTGAATTGAAACTACTGGTTAGAATCCCCCCTGCCCCATGTGGACACCTCCCCCAGTAGAACAATGGTCTTTTTCCAGTTTAGCTTTTATCACTTGGGAAGGGGATCAAGCTACAACAAAAAGACAAATCCTTAAACCAGAATGAGACTGTCCCATGAAGGGTTATACCCAGATAACTGTACCTGGTGGTATAAATGATCAAACTTCCCCGTACAGACAAGCTTTTAGCTTTTGATAATGTTACCAAGGCCACCAAATTGAATGCAACATTCAAGGAGAGGACAAAACTTTGATCTCCATGGTAACCAATCTAATCTATGCTATGGTATTAGTTATCCAGTACATGCTAGATTCCTTTCATATGAAGGGAGGGGCAAGGTCCAGCTGCACTGAATCAGCACTTTTGCTGGGTTTACCTGGTGTGCTAGTCAGAAGTGAAAAAGTTAACTACACTGCTGTCATAAACAGATAGTAGGAGTTAATAGAACAGAAGTACTTTATATCTCTTTTGACTGTAAAGGGTTAACAAGTTCAGTAAGCCTGGCACTCACCTGTTCAGAGGACCAATCAGGGGG
>NW_027428067.1:0-1663 GCF_003597395.2 Chelonoidis abingdonii | reverse complement strand
TTGATGATTACCTGTTCTGTTCATTCCCTCTGGGGCACCTGGCACGGTCTACTTTTGGAAGACAGGATACTGGGCTAGAGGGACCTTTGGTCTGATGCAGTAGGGCCATTCTTATGTTCTTCTGGTTTTGGTGTAGTGAGTTTGTCAGGTCTGAGGTGAGAGTTGTTTGCAAAGAACAGGGGTCCCTTTTCAAAGGAACCTCTCTGTCACATAGGCGATAGAGAAATCTCATGTGACTATATAGAGTACAGGAAGGCTCTTCTAGATAGAGGGAGCAGTGGAAAAGTTGACTTTTATACCAGCAGTGTTGAGATTATGTGAAGGGGCAGTGGGAGGCTGGTGTCAGATAAGCGAGAGTGGAAGAGAAAGAGGCTGGAGCAAATGTTAGTCAAGTTTTTCAAAGAAGGGATATTTTTTAACTGGATTTATAAGTGAAAGGAGCCAAATTTTTGTGAGGATAGGGTCATGTGCTTATATTTCTTAAAATATGTGTGGAGATGGGCAGAGGAATTCAGCACATTTTAAAGACTGGAGAGCTGGGAATGCCATAGAGAAGGGAAATGCAATGGTCAGAATGAAGATGAAATTACGTATGAGGATTTGAGCACAGGTACGTGATCTATAGGCAATATTTGAGAAGGGTGAGAAACAGATCTGTAGACAAAGGAAATGGAAGAGGAGGAGCAGAAGTAGGAAAACCAATCAAGGATTACATTAACTATATAGAGATGAGAGACAAAGGGAAGGGCTGAGCTGAAGAGGGAAAGAGAGGCGATTGAGTTGTGTTTGGCAGAGTGTTTGTGAAAGAACATTATATAAAAACTGTTCAGTCCTGTAGAAATAATATCTTATCTTTAATATATTTTGTTTCGGTGTCTGCTCAGAGAAATGGTCCCTGTTAGAGGGCAGCTGCTTCCCAAGCACTCCCTCTTAGGGGCTTAGGGGGTGTGTCTATGCTGCACAGTAAATTCGGGTTCAGACTGAGGTTTAAGCCCAATGCCCCCTACCATCCACACACAAAACCTCCTGATTTGCACCATAAACCTTTCAGGACCTGGGCCTACAGACTTGCCTAGGGGTATGACAAAGGGTCCCCTGCTTCTTTTAAACAGTTCTCACTTCAGACCTGACACACTCATTACACCAAATACATATTTTACAGGGTATTTATTCAACAGAGATATCATGTGAGATGTCTACAGCTAGCTCATAACTTGTCAAGAGTCATAATCATTGTGAGATGTATATATGGGTAATATTTAAGGAATAATCTATTTATATTGAAAGAAGGCTGGAGTAGAAAATAATCACCAACAGGTAATGGGCCTTGGGGATGGCTCATCCAAGCAAGAGGGAGTTGTCATTCCTTCCTAATCAGCCGGTGAGGTAATGCAAGGCTCAATTGAACAGCTTTGCTTCTTTCCAAAACTATCGACAGAAAGCCATCAAAGGCCTGGTCTACACTACGCGTTTAAATCGATTTAAACAGCGTTAAATCGATTTAACGCTGTACCCGTCCACACTACAACGCCCTTTATATTGATATAAAGGGCTCTTTATATCGATTTCTGTACTCCTCCCAGACGAGAGGAGTAGCACTAAAATCGATATAAACATATCGGATTAGGGTTAGTATGGACGGAAATCGACGTTATTGGCCTCC
>NW_027428066.1:0-1225 GCF_003597395.2 Chelonoidis abingdonii | reverse complement strand
GGGATGAGGGGTTTGGGATGCAGGAGGGTGCTCTGGGCTGGGACCAAGGGGTTCAGAGGGTGGAAGGGGGATGAGGGCTGGACAGGGGGTTGGTGTGAGGGAGGGAATCAGGGGTGCAGGCTCCAGGAGGCGCTTATTTCAGGCAACTCCTGGAAACAGCAGCATATCTCCCTTTCAGCTTCTGTGTGGCGGTGTGGCCAAACAGCTTTTCACTGCCCCATCCGCAGGCGCCACCCCTGCAGTTCCCATCGGCCACGGTTCCTGGCCAATGCAAGCTGCAGAACCAGCGCCTGCGGCGGGGACAGCGTGCAGAGCCCTTTGGCTGCCCCCACAAGTAGGAGCCAGAGGGGGGACATGCCACTGCTTCTGGGAGCCACGCGGAGGCACAGCAGGCAGGGAGCACGCCTTAGACCTGTTGTGCCACTCACCGGCCTTTTAACAGCCCGGTCAGCACTGCCAGGGCCTCTTTTTGAACCGGGATTCCGGTCGAAAACCAGACACCTGGCAACCTTACTAAAAATGTACTTCATAACTTTGAGTGGATGTCATTTTTGTGCATTTTAGATATTTCAACAACAATTGTTTAACAACATTTATTTTCTATATAATAAAAAGTAACGAAGAAAAATTGTATAATCACTTACATTTGTTCCTTTACTCAGGAAAATACAAGCAAATATTTAATACGCTTTTCATGCTTATGGCTTAACGTAAACAATTTAATGAAATAAATTGACTGAATAGACAGTGCTAAACACAAGTTTATTTTATTAAACTATTTGGTGCGCCAGGGTTTAGTTTGAGCATAACGCAGAAAAAAAATAAGGAATTATAACCCAGTATGGCAATTTGCACACAGAAAGTATAGTAGACACAAAAGTTCTTAGCTCAGCAAGGATTTCGTTGTTTAATGTAGACTCAGTCTTTAGGGTCAGAAGGGACCAATATGATCATCTAGTCTGACCTCCTGCAAAAAGCAGTCCACAGAATCCTACCCATCCACTTATATAACAAACCCCGAACCTATGTCTGAGTTATTGAAATCTTCAAATTGTGGTTTAAAGACTTCAAGCTGCAGAGAATCAACCAGCAAGTGATCCATGCCCCACGCTGCAGAGGAAGGCGAAAAACCTCCAGGGCCTCTGCCAATCTGCCCTGGAGGAAAATTCCTTCCCAACCCCAAATATGGCAATCAGCTAAACCCTGAGCATGTGGGCAAGACTCA
>NW_027428065.1:0-2496 GCF_003597395.2 Chelonoidis abingdonii | reverse complement strand
GGGCTCAACGGGTGTGATCAATGACTGCATGTCTAGTTGGCAGCAGGTATAAAGTTGTGGAATCTCCTTCTTTAGAGGTTTTTAAGACCAGGCTTGACGACACCTGCCTCCCCACACTGTGTCCCATTGCCCCTGACTGGCCTCTCACTCTGGCGGTACTCCATAGACAACAGGGGCCTGGTGAGCTCAGTCTCCCTGCAATAGCCTCTTCTCCCCTGCCACATGCCACGCCCCTGAAGTTAAATCCACCCTCCCTCGCAAACAAGGGCTTGCTCAGCTGAAGGGAGCCCCCAGCTCAGTAAAAGGTGGTGAGCCTGGCGAGCCCAGTACCAGAAACCACCCTTCCAGAAGCATCAGCAAGACATCTCCCTCACCATTATCCTGCTCAAGTCATTGCTTCCTCCCGCCTCCCTGCAACACTGAATGCAGATTTCTGAGATGAAACTCTCCTCCTCTTTGGACAGGAGGCAAGCCTCGTGAGCTCAGAAACCAAACCCAACACAACAGGAGCAGCATCAAGAATTCACCCTTCTCCTGCACAACTCTCGCCTCTCCCATCTCCAGAATACTGACTTTCTGAGATAATAAAATCTTACCCCTTCAATAAGCCAAGATGCCTCTAAAAGAGGAACAAGAAGTAGGACTGAGTTGACCTGTAGGCTCTATTGTTTTACACTGTTTTATTTTTGAGTGTAAAACTGTAAAATAATAATATTCTACATTTGTGTGTTCAATTTTCATGATAAAGAGATTGTGCTACAGTTCTTATGAGGTGAATTGAAATACTCTTTCTTTTCATCTTTTTACAATGTAAAGATCTGTAAACAACAATAATAATATAAAGTGAGCACTATACACTTTGTATTCTGTGTTGTAATTGAAATCAATTTATTTGAAAATGTAGAAAATATCAAAAATAGTTAAATAAATTATATTCTATTATTAATAGTGCAATTAAAATTGTAATTAATCAGATTAATTTTTGTGATCACTTGACAGCCCTAGTTCAAACCCTTTCAAGAGTATCACAAACAAACCCAAATGAATGTAAATGATTCTTCTGCACCCTTGGGCTACTGAAGAAAACCTCTACTTGAAAAACCCTGTCTCAGGGCTTTGCCCTACAGTAGTGTCTTGCCCCTGTTATATGTCATCTGTTATCCTAGCCCTCAGCTTCTCTCTGCCAGAGAGATCTGCCTCCTCTGCAGTCTCTCCTGCAAGACAGCTCCTTCAGTCTACTTATGTCTTAGTTCCGCCCTATCTGGCCAGGAGATAATTAGCTACTCACCACCGCAGGAGCAGAGCACGACTAGTCTTGCAGCCAGATGCTAGACCCATCAAAGTTCCCTACTCCTCTTATTTACCAGTCTGCATCTTAACACAGTCCTGGGGTAGTACCGGTAGACACTCTCTGTTAATTTAATTCAATATTTTGGCCTCCTCCTTAAATCTTTTCTTAAACAATTTTGTGTAACAGGTCATTGTAACAATTCATGAACCCATTGCCACTGGTTAGGCTCACAGTTAAAGTAGGCTTGTTAAGTCTCAGTTATTACAATAGATCTTTCCTAGTGGTGCCACATTAACATTGGACTGGTGAGATGATAAGACAGATCCTTAACCTCACTGGGTCTCTTTTATGAAATAATAAATAATAATAATAATTCCTTTTATATAATAATAATAAAAATAAAACTGCCTACCAGACAGTTGGTGGGGGAGCAGGGTGGAAGGAGACGTGAAGCTTTGTAAAGCACTTGTAAGGACCAGATTTTTAAAGGTAAGTAGGCACCAAAAATGCAGATATGTGTCTAGTAGGATTTTCAAACGCACACATGGCCCATTGACTTCAATAGAAACTTTGTCCGCATTGGAAATTCTGTGTCAGCCCTGTGCCTATGTTGTTTTTCCTGTAAGGCACAAACAATTTCTGGAGCTTGAGAAACTGGCTAATTTCCTGGGAGCTCTTCCTCTACCAGCAGAACAGCTAACAAGTAAATAGGCAACCAAAGCAGCACATACTGAGGAAAGAGATAGTCTTACCATTTGATCACAGGTTCTGGTTAGACAACAATATAGTGTGTGGTGAATATCTGAGAGTTGGCAGGTCTGTTAAGAGTAAAACAATAAAACTCTTGTGTTGCTAACCTGTCAGTGTCTTGTTCACTATAATATAAGGAACTGAATTCTCTTTAATCTTTCAGATGCTGCAGATAGTAAATGTAATCACACTGAGAAGTATCAAAATTATTTTGGTACTGTTTTCCAGCATACTGCAGGCTTTATACTGTGGGAATGCCTGCTATATTTGTGTTCTTTGTCTTGATTCTTAGGACCAGATTCTGCTGTCTGTTACACCAGTGTAAATCTAGAGTAATTCTAGAGGTAAATTAAATTACTCAGGATTTACATCCATGTAATTGGTCAGAATTTGGCCCCATCTTATCCTTCTAACAGTGTGGCTGGCTCATCAGAAAGTAACTTAATGGTATTACT
>NW_027428064.1:0-1142 GCF_003597395.2 Chelonoidis abingdonii | reverse complement strand
TTGTACTGCTGCGCTTCATGGTAGTGCATGAGTGACTTCCACATAAAACAAATGGTGGTGGAATTTCCAGTAAACTGCATGGCATTTCTGGCTTCTTTTCTATTGTGAGGTTAGAGAGACTTTTGCATGGGGATAGATCCTTCATTTTGGAAGGAGGGCAGTGGCAGTGACAGCCACTGTGAATGTCATTCTGGCTGTGGTAGCAAAACTTTAGCAAAGAGGCTTTGGAATTTTTCCTGAAGGTGGCTGGGCTCTACATTAATCCAGCCTTCTCTAGAAGCTCATTCCACAGCCAGATCTCCTCACTCAGTTGTTTTGTCTCTGGCGCTTGTGCATGTCCTTCGTGAGCAGTTTTCAGGGTCAAGCCTTGAGGTGCATTGAGAAGACTGTACTGCACCCGCAAGAGAGCATAGCGAAGGGCATGTGTTCTTCTAAACTGTTTTCCTGACTTGAAAGCTGGCTTTGCTGGCACATATGTAAATCCTAAAACTCAGGCAAACGTGAGATGCATCTGCACTGTAGTTCTGAAGTTAAGATTGTTTGAAACCAGCAGGGCCTAGGAGTACGTCTAATTCCTACATATTTATGAGGTGATGTATTAATCCATACAGAGGTACTGAAATGTGTACTTAGCCTATAATACTAACAGGCGCTAAATAACCTTTGGCCAATTGACATCTCAAGTAACACTGTGCAGTTTACTAGTGACACTGATAGGCATCAGTTGGCCTTTTAAGCAGTGGCTGCTCAGTATTTCTTAAACTGAACTAAATTTGTCATACACAGAATAAATCTGGAGTAACTTCTCTGAAGTCAGTGGAGATATTCTGGATTGACACCAGCATAACCAAGTGCAGAGTCTATCTCTAATCTCTTCACCCAACCCTTTCCTCTCTTTCCCTATCACTTACTGTTGACAATAGCACCAGTCATCCAAGTTGTGTCTCCAAGGCTTGTCCTTTTTCAAGTTCTGTACAGGGCCTCCCAGAGGATTCAGGGGACCTGGGGTCTTTGGCAGCAGGGGCTCTCCACTGCCGAAGACCCGTAGTGGAAGAAGCTCCGGGGGCCCGGGCCTCTTGAGAGTTTTCCGGGGCCCCCGGAGCAAGTGAAGGACCCCGCTCCAGGGGCCCCAAAAAACTCTC
>NW_027428063.1:0-1108 GCF_003597395.2 Chelonoidis abingdonii | reverse complement strand
TTAAAGTGTTACATAAACAGGACAGGTGAAATATTATCATGTAAAGCAACCATAAACACATGAAAAGACCTAGGTTTACAATTTATGATTAAAACTCTATTATCTACACAATATACATAGACATAAAATGTAAAAACTTAAATATCTTAGAAACAGTAGCCAATCAGTTGTTTTTAATTGTCATATTTGAATTTAGCACATCAAAATACATAATAAATACCACATTTTATCTCTGAAGCAGACGACTTCTCAAAAATTGTAGGCCAGTATAATTAACTCAAAAACCCATATCATCTGAAAACATTTCACACCAGATGCTTTTACCAAATTCTTTAAATGACCAATTAGTTTAATAATTTAAAAAAAATTGTAGTTTGATATTCTTTACCCAAACTTCCATAATTGGAATGATATAAGATACATTTGTCTCAATTCATGGCTCAGCAAGCAGTTCAATGTCTCAATTAACTCAATTATGGCTGAAGTGTTTGACATATCTCTACAGAAACTACTTGACCATGTAATTAAAAGTTAGGTGAAAGTAATCTTTCAACTTATTTCTGAACTTCAGACAAAGCAGTCAATGACCCAATGATATTTAATTCAGCAGGTGAAATGAAACCTAACTTTTAGTCTTCTAAAAGAATAAATTTCTATTGAGGGAGTCTGTGACATTCCCCGCTCGTATTGTCTGGACCAGTAATATGCTAGGCCACTCCAATCCTTGACTCTGGGAGCCAGCCTTACCTTGCTCTGCTGTGAGAACCCCCACTCCTGGGATACTCTTGCACAGCCTCTGCCATGTAAGGTGCTCACAGCTACTTGCAAGCGAATGACAATAGCCAATACCTCTGGTTCCAGACACAATCCTAAGAACCTCCGTCTTGCCGTGTCCAGTTATGCCCGCTGGTCACTGCAAGCTTATACAAGTTTGTCAATTTAACAAAGAAATGGATATGTACCAGGCTTGTTATCCCAAACACTTCAAACCAAATGCACTGCTTCAAGTAGAATAAACAAACAGATTTTTTAACTATAAAGATCGATTTTAAGCGATTATAAAAGTCAAAGTCAGAGTGGTTACCAAAATAAAATAAAATATAAGCAC
>NW_027428062.1:0-1046 GCF_003597395.2 Chelonoidis abingdonii | reverse complement strand
TTGTACCCACTCCCCTTCAGGGTCCGGTGAGCATTACCTCATTGCAGTTCCAAACTTCCAAAAGAAAGAGGGGTGGCTCCCTTAAGAGTCTAACAGAGTCTTTTGTTGCTGCCTAGGCCAGTGTCCTCTGCTCCTGTGAGGCTGGGTTGGGTTTGTTCCATACCTGCCATGATGAGGTGTGAACTGCCCCTCTGCTCTTGGGGAGTTTTTACCTGGGTTTATTTTAAACATGAGGATACATTTTCAGCCTCATAACTACAAACATGAAATTATAACCTATAACATTACTATAACAACAATGATCAGTGCACCCTGAGTCTTCTGAAGACACTCGACATGACAAACTTTGCATTGGATACCATATAACCATTTTACAAGGATGAACATGGGGGTGTTGGGTGTTTCCCCAAGGTACAGAGCATCACACCATTATAGTTCTCAACTATGATGATTTTGTCAATGAGGTCAATCAAATCTTCATACCACCTATTATAAAGAACTCAAGGGCTACCACACACCACTATTTACCCAAGAATTCAAGGATCTCATCAAATCCTCTCCCAAACAACAGCCCCAAGAGAAACTCTACACCTTCATCTCCCAAGACACACCCCAGGACCTTCTACATGCTTCCCAAGACACACAAAAGAGAATTGAGTCAGACACAGCATATCTGGCCATGGCACTCTTACTGAAATAATATCAGGACTCACAGAAACCACTCACCACATAAAGGGCCAGCTTTCTCCACAAACTCCACAACATAACAACCTCCATCAGAACACTATCCTTGCCACCATGGATATCACCTCCTTGTACATCAACATCCCTCACAATGACATCACCACCTCCTGACTGAAATATGGACATCAGATATGCACCCCAAACACCTGGGCCAAATTCATCCATAACAAAAATGATTAGGGTATGGAACAGCTTCTGCAAGAGGAGAGATTAGTAAGATTGGGACTTTTTGCTTGGAAAAGAGATCACTAATGGGGGAAATGATAGAAGTCTATGAAATCATGAACGGTGTGGAGAAAGTA
>NW_027428061.1:0-2737 GCF_003597395.2 Chelonoidis abingdonii | reverse complement strand
GGAGGGGAAAGTCTGGGAGGGGGAATGGTTTATTTCCCCTTGTTTTAAGACCCAAGGGGTTTGGGTCTTGGGTCCCCCAGGAAAGGTTTTGGGGGACAGGGAGTGTACCAGACACTGGAATTTCTGGTTGGTAGTAGCGCTATCAGATCTAAGATAGGAATTAAGCTTAGAAGGGTACATGCAGGTCTCCACTTTCTGGACGCTAAAGTTCAAAGTGGGAAAGATACCTTGACAATGGCACTGGTAATTCTATTTCTAATTTATTTTAAACAGCCTTAGAACTCTGGCAGGGAGAAGATCCTGTATAAAATTTCATTGCTGCAGCAACCTTCCTATCTTTCTCCCCGTGAAACACATATGCAACTGTACACTGCTTTTGTTATTTTCTGTCTCAGGACTTTGATGGCCAGAAAATCCCACATACTCATAAAGAAAATAAATCACAGTGGCAAAAAGTAAACACACATGTATTCAGATGACAATGTATTAACCTGTCTGTGTATTATTTTACTATGGGCATTTGAGGGTGGGTGAGGGTCTTTTCCTGGAGGCTCTGAAGCACCAAATGAACTATTCCACAGCCTCTATTAAACCATTAGACAGAGAGTTTTGGTCTGAGGATCTGTGTGCATTGATCCTTTTCTGCCCCAAAAGCCCTCTCTCTGTTTCTACAGAGCAGGGGTGGCTCCAGGCCCTAGCACGCCAAGTGCGTGCTTGGGGCGGCAAGCCACTGGGGGCGCTCTGCCAGTTGCCACGAGGGTGGCAGGCACGCTGCCTTCGGTGGCTTGCCTGCGGAGGGTCTGCTGCTCCCGCGGCTTTGGCGGACCTCCTGCAGGCACGCCGCCTGCGGGAGGTCCGCCGAAGCTGTGGGACCAGCGGACCCTCTGCAGGCAAGCTGCTGTGTGCTTGGGGTGGCAAAATGCCTAGAGCCGCCCCTGCTACAGAGACAGCACACACAAGGATGAGACCTCCCTCCCTCCCCACACAGGACTCTCCACAGCCATTCCCCCTCTGTAAACTGCATTTAGCATTTTACTGCATCTCTATCTATGGATGAGAGTAGGATTTCATCCATTGTGCCAGAACCTCAGCCACTGCAAATCTGCACAGTTCCGCTGATTCACACCAGCTAAAGATGTGACCTATGGTATTTTAAACCTGCACTATATACAACGATTTATATCTCAGGGATCTAAATACAAGAACAAAACCAGTAACAGTTTTAATGCACCTTTAGTAGAAGAAGTTGCAAACACTACTTATCTGCTGCTTTTCCTTTTTAACTTTGATAAGCCATAACTCCCAATGGGTTATCCCTTGTTTGTATAGGGTGTCCAGCGAGCAAGCCATTTACAATTGCAGTTAAAGTGAATGAAGCTCAGACCTTCCCATATATGGCAGTACCTTTTAAACACTGGGGAACGAATGAGCAATGGAATTTTCTTGGCTTTTGATTTTGCAATGCCCTATCTTATATGAAATATTGTTTTCTGATGAATGGTTGTTATTGAATGTGGGAATATTTTTGACCAGAGTTTTTGCAGACCCATAATGTACATGAAACAGAGAGAGTGGCCCAGATTCTGAACTCAGTTATCTCATCATAAATCTCATTGAAGTTAGAGTTACTCCAGATTTATACAGGATCATTTAGATCAGAATCAGGCCCAGGATAAAGAGCATTCACTGGCAATGGAGTTTCACCAGTGTAAAATTGGTGAAAGTTAAGATCAGAATCTGGCCAAAAGATGTCCAAGTTAAAACTTGGACCAAATTTTGTTCTCATTTACACCAACCATCAGATTTATACCCGTGTAATTAACAGCAGAATTTGGATAACTGATGTTTTAAGTTTAAAAAAGGATTTGAATTAGGCTTCTTTTATCTGTGTACTGTATATCAGCCACAAAAATGCATGGCAATATTTCAACTGGATCACTAACACTCATTCATATTTATAGCAATTAAAATGACATACTTCAAACAAAACTGGATTTTAAAGACTGAAGTTGCAAAGCAACAGCTGTAGCTTATCAGACATCTGAATGGAACCTATCATTTTCATAGCAGGGGTATGGCTATGTATCTAAAGTTAAATTCTGCTCTCAGAGGCACACAAAGAATCTAAACTCTGATAGTCTGCTATCCCCACATATCTGTAGCTCCTTTATCTCTATCCACAGGCAATATGAAGGCAGAACATCAGAGCGCTGAAGCTGTGTATGGATCCTAGAGAAGAATTTTGCCATGTGCCATTATGCATCTTGTGATATCAGCAGTGTATGGGAGAAGCTATTCAGATAAAACAACAGCTGACCAGAATCTTGCCCCATATCTCAATGCTATCTCGACCAGATCCTTCTTCAAGGTTTGCAAAAAACTTCCACAAACCTCTGTCCTTTGTAACTGGGTTAGAACAAGATACCAAATTCAGCCAGAGTGCTAATGAGCACAATTGCTTTTTAAATCAACAGAGCAGAGGAGGGGAAGGGAGGCTGTCATTGTGGAGTTGGCGCTGGGTGGGGAGGAGGGGAGGGGAGGAAAGAGGAATCTCTTAGCTCTTGCTAATCCCAGGGGATTGAAAATAAATTATTCCTGCTGCTGCTGCTCTTAATAGAAATGAATATATGGACCTGCCAAGGAACTTCACCAGCTGTTAGCAGCCCCTGAAACTTCAAGGAGTAATGAGATGTCCTGCCATTGCTTATAGGATGAAAAGAAAGGAATATTTTGACCA
>NW_027428060.1:0-1739 GCF_003597395.2 Chelonoidis abingdonii | reverse complement strand
TAAATTTTATTTAAAACAAAAAGACAAAAAATACACCTGGAATTTAGGCTTTTGCTAGATTTTAAAAGAGCAATTCCAAAAATCAAGCACCCAAAATAGCTTTATTGGGAAGGTTCAGCTTAAAGGTTGCAAGCAAACAAAAGCATCTGGGGTTAGTACAGAAGAGTCCACAAGCCAATAAAAGAAATAACCCTAATCGTATCTTTTTAGACAGTGCCTAATTTTACTTACATATCTGAGGCTCCAGATAAGTAGGTTCGAGGTATGAATTGATAATCTGTAATCATATCTGGCTTAAAGCTGCTTATAGCATTAGTGCTCCATGTCCCTGCAACCCAGAGAACAACAGACAAAGGGAAAGTTCCTTTCCCAATTTTAAAAAGTTCTACCTTCCCATTGGCTCTTTTGGTCAGGTGCTCACTTCTTTCCTTTTCCCTGTGGGCTTGTTAACCCTTTACAGGTAAAGCAAGCAGAGAACAGACACCAAGAGGGATTTTACAGCTAACTGGCTGGCTGGGTTTCCATCAAAGGGAGCTACTCCACCCCCACCACCACCACCGTATCACAGTCTGCTTACAGCATTTTGTCTTGGGGTAAAGAAAAAGGGCTGCTGAAATGAACAAACTGAAGAAAAACAATAGGGGTAAACATGATTTCTCCTGCAGAAACTTTACCCTTACACTAGAGAGTTCCATTGTGACTGCAGGGTTTAGCTATTTACCATGGTCCTAGTCCTGGAGTTTTAGGTGATTTGTATACATCCTTGGCCGAGATCAGTAAGCACCTTGAATGTAAGGACAGAGACCTTGAACTGTGGTGTTCCATGAGGAGCCAGTGTAGTTGTAATTTTGTTTTCCCATATCTAATTTCACCTTTGATGTTACTTTTGTAGTTACCTTTTGAAGTCCACTGTTCTTCTTTTCTCGTAGTTTCATGGAGCATTCATCTTATTTTATGTTAAGCTCTTTAAACCAATTTCACACAGGCACATTTGCAGTGTATGCACGCATAATTAGAAACACAGCTCTTTTATTGTGAGGGGGAGCTGCAGGCTTAGTGTCCCACTGTGCATGAAAATGTACTCTTGCTCTTTGGAACCTGGTTGAGGCTTTAACATTTTGGAGGGAAAGTTTCCAGTTTCACACTGTTTCAGAATATAGAATAGCAGAATGCTCATTGTCCAAGGATTCCCTTGTACCCAGTAGACTCAGTAACATTACTTATTAATTCCCATCATTATGTAGGATGAGACCCTGGCTATAACTTCCCTTCTCTGTTACATAGTCCTGGTTCACAAATGGCCCTTTGTTACCCAATCCACCAAGAAACTGGTAATATGTTCATATAAATTGATACTACCACCATCACCCAACCAGCAGACTGGTCACAATAGTGGAAGCTGATATAAATTATATACCATGTAATGTTGTATATAGATCAGTGGAAATAGAGAGCCATATCCAAGAGGGAATTCAGTTAGAAGATGTGTTGAATGGACATAAAATCTAACACTTAGTGGCCTCCCTGTCAGAAATGTAAGACTATTGCTGACAGAATAAGCATGCACTTAAACCATTCAAACTAGCTCCTTGGTGTGAACAGAGGCAAATGCAGACTTCAGGATTAGAAGTAATGGAATCTCTGTCTTGGCACATTTAACAATCCCAGGATACAACTGAGGGATTTGACTATGGTAACCTTTTTCAAACTGCAGCAAAGAGTCCTGTGGCACCTTATAG
>NW_027428059.1:0-1183 GCF_003597395.2 Chelonoidis abingdonii | reverse complement strand
GCTGCAGGGATATACTGGCCGCTTCCGGGGAGCTGCCTGGAACCTGCACCTCACACCCCCTCCCACACCTCAACCCCCTGTCCCAGCTCTGAGCCCACATCCACACTCCAAGCCCCTGTCCCAGCCCAAAGCCCCCTCCCATACTTTGAATCCCCCAGCCCCACCCGCTAGCATAGAGCCCCCTCCTGCACCTTATCTCTGGCTCCACAGCAGAGCCCCCACACACAGCCAGAGCCCTTCTCTCCCCCTGCCCTATGCCCCAGACCCGAGCCTCTTCCCCCACCCCAAACCCCTCATCTTTGGCCCCATCCCAGAGCCTGCACCCTCAGCTGGAGCCCTCACCCCTCCCACACCCTAACCCCCTTCCCCAGCCTGGAGCCCTCTCCTGCACTCTGAACCCCTTGGCTCCAGCCTGGAGCCCCATCTGGCACCCCCATCCCCTGCCCCAGCCTGTTGAAATTGAATGAGTGAGCAAGGGGGGGGGAGAGTGAGCGAGTGATGGAGGGAGGGGGGATGGAGTGAGCGGGGGGGGCACGGAGAAGGGGCGAGGGAAAGGCCTCAGGGAAGGAATGAGGCAGGGGTGGGGCACGGTGTTTGGTTTTCTGCAATCAGAAAGTTGGCAACTCTAATCATGTTAGTTCCACTGTTGGTTGCTTGGTTTTGTTTTTAGATGGGGTTTATTTGGAATGGGGATTAGCTAGATAGAAAGACAAAGGGAATGGGGCATCAACAGGATGAGTTGATGGGAACAGGGCAAAAGAGAAGAAAGAGGAGAAAGAGGGGCAGGTATAAAGGCTGAGGAGAAGAGATGGGTGGGGGGTTGGGCCAGGAGGGGGATGGAGCAAATAGCCAGTCAGCACAGGAGACAGAACCAACATGTTTGGAAACTCCAGTGTAGACAAGTGTATGCCGTAGTGTTGTAGTCGTGTCAGTCCAAGAGTATTAGCCCTGGTCCACACTAAGAGTTTAGGTCAAATTTAGCAGTGTTAGATCAATTTAACCTTGCACCCATCCACATGACGAAGCCATTTTTGTCAATTTAAAGGGCTCTTAAAATCGATTTCTGTACTCCTCCCCGATGAGGGGATTAGTCCTGAAATCGACTCTGCTGGGTCAAACTTGGGGTAGTGTAGATGCAGTTCGACGGTATTGGCCTCTGGGAGCTATCCCAGAGTGCTCCATT
>NW_027428058.1:0-9594 GCF_003597395.2 Chelonoidis abingdonii | reverse complement strand
CCTATGGATCTATTGTTAAAGAAAGAAGACCAGGCATTTATATTTCATGTGTCTTATATCATTAACAAGGGAAGATTTAGTTAAATTGAAAGTCTGAACATATAACATTGAGAAAAGGTAATTGCTACCATTATTCCTGTTTGGCCTGTAGAACTCCTTGCTACCAACATTATTGGAGGGGAGAGCATAGAAGAATGGGATTCACAAATGGACTGGCCATTGCAGGTGGTACTGGTGGCATCACCTGTAGCTGAGGCTGTTTGACACCTTCCATTAGAAGACCTCATTTCCACTTGCTTAAAAATTTGCCAGATTTGTGGAGTTTGTTCTGAAATATCCCACGTTGGGTGTCTGCTTGAAGAAGAATTGTGTTTTTTTTTAAAAAAAAGTTTCAGGCATAACATTTCAGCAGACTTCTCGAATGAAGCTAGGAGAAATAAGTGTAATCCATATTGAAAAATTTTCATTATTGTTCTAGTGAGGAGCCCTGGAAGCTCCAAGATTTGTGTCAGATAAAAGTCAGGTAACAGCCCCTGTCCTTCTGCCGCATTAATAGAAAGAGACCTGATACGGAAGAGGAGAGAGTGACAGTCCCTGTGAATTAACACACAGCTGGCTCCTGACATCTGTACTCAGTTCTTGCTCCAATGGAAATTTTGCCTCAGTGGGGCCTGAGGAAAGCACGGGCCGTAGTCTCAGAATTTGGCCTTGTATTGCACATCTACTAACAGCTTTCATCCTAAAGGATTCACTGTGCCACTGAACTGCACCACCTTGGGGCTGGAGGCCATTAGTCGGGATAAAGAGGATGGCACAGAAAAGAGTGAAATTTTGGCCAGTGATTCTTTAGCAAACTCATCATTTATGGCAAGGGCCCTGGGATGTTCCATGGTTGTGCAGAGTGGAAAGGACCACAGACTTTACTCTCCCATCACACCCACGTTGCAGAAAGATTGTCGATTGGGTGAGCCCTCAGCAAGAGAAGGGTACCTGTGAATTACGAGATGGAAGTGTCTTCCCTGGGAATCCCTCTCAGGTATCTGTGACCGACACCTCTCTAAATCCAGCATCTGCAGCAGCATCCGACTCCGAGAGCCAACACACTGTGTGCACAGTTTAGCTCTGATTAATCCCAGGGGGTTTGCTCAGACTCTAGAGGAGAAGGGAGGCTCTGAATGTAAATAGACTGTGGACAAGCATGTCTCCACTTCTGTGCTAATTATCCATCTTTAGAAGTAAACAATAATTAAGGAACCTTCCCAAAGGGAGATGAGAACTCTTGGGCTCTGTGCTGAATCAGAGACGAATTGGCTGCTCTGTACATTTGTGTGTATGTATTTAAAAATTATAGTTGATGAGAAAGAAAATTAGGGATAATGCCTTACTCTCCAGAGGATCTGATGTCCTGTAAATTCCCAGAATAGATGGGTAGATAGTAGGCAGAGAGACCTGGAGAAAGTTGACTAAGAAGAGACACAAGCACTTACAGCAAACACATGGGGCTTTCACTAAGGGATCAGAGGTCAGTACTTCTCATCAGTAGCTATCACTATACTGTTGATCACCTTTCATTGACGGATCATCAAAACCTAGCAAAGGAAAGTTACTATGAACCATCCCCATTTCACTGAGCAGTATCCTGAGGCACAGGGAGACATGACTTTCCAAATTCACACAGACACGGACTGACAGAACTCAAGTGTCCTGACTTCCCTTCCATAGCCACGGTCTCTCTGTCAGTGACCACATGACAACAGAGAAATGGCCTTACGATCTTGCAGGGCCTGTTCACTGGGACAGGGTGGAAAGGAAGGCCATGGGTTGCAACATGGAGCTAGGGACCGCCGAACCCTCTGGCAAACCAATCTGAGCCCCCTCTCACACTGTCAATTATCAGAGGAGTAGCCATGTTAGTTTGGATCTATAAAAGCAGCAAAGAGTCCTGTGGCACCTTATAGACTAACAGACATATTGGAGCATGAGCTTTCGTGGGTGTATCTGAGGAAGTGGATATTCACCCACGAAAGCTCATTCTTCAATATGTCTGTTAGTCTATAAGGTGCCACAGGACTCTTTGCTGCTCTCACACTGTGAGGCTGTGACAAGCTGTAAACATCTGCAGGTCTTGCACTTACACAGATATACACAGACAGGGACACACCCAGCTGCAGTTACAGGAAAGCTTTCACTAGCCATCCAGGAACTAACGATAGAGAGGCTCCATCCAGTTCCCCCTGGCTCCCCAGCCTGGGACACAAGAGCTGTACCGTCTTGCCCGGGCCAAAAGCCTGACCAGTATCAGTTTATTTCCCAGTCTGCTCTTCCCTCAATGTGGAGAGGACAATACATCAGCCTGAGCAGATTTCCCTTTTATGTTTCAAACAGCATCCTGTAGTAAGTTAAAAAAATATAAACCAGATTTATCAGTTACAGAAAGATGGATTGTTTGCATGATTATAAGTAATAGTGTAAAGAACAAAGTTGAGATCTGAGAAAGAAAGAAAATCACAATCTAAGTTCCATACACTAGACAGGTTTTGAATCAAACAGCGTGTCACCCTGATGGTACAAACAATCCACCAATCTTCCATACACAGGCTAGAAATCCCTTCACTCTGGGACCACAGCCCCAGTTCGCTCCCAGGTTCTAATGTCTTTGGTGATGAGTTGTGGGGGGAGTGAGGCCAAGTGATGATGTCACTTCCACATGTTATAGCTTGTGCCATGTAGAGGGAGCTTCATTTTTCCAAGCCAAAGCCCCCAGCATAGTTACTGGAAAAGAACAGACACAAGATGGAGTCCAGCATCACATCACAATCATATCATCAAGTTAAATATGGGGGTGCCCGGGTGTTGCTCTGTGGCACAGAATGTCACATCTCCCTCCTTAGTTTACTGAACAAGTCTGTGACGGGTTGGATCACAGGACCCCCGTTGTGAGCTACCACCTGATGTACCAAGGTTACTTCTCCCCCTGCTTTCCCTGTCAGCTTGGGGCCCCAGCACCCTGTCTTGCTGAGCCAGACATGCCCGTCTCCTCCAACACAGACCCAGAGACTGAATTACTTGCCCCAAAGCTCCAAACTTAACTGAAAGCAGCTCACAGAAGTGTTCTTGTCTTTAACACTCAAATGCCCAACTCCCAATGGGGTCTAAAGCCAAATAAATCCATTTTACCCTGTATAAAGCTGTTTGCTCCCTCCCCCAAGGTATTAACACATACTCTGGGTTAAATAATAAGAAAAAAGTAATTTAATTGAATACAGAAAGTAGGATTTAAGTGCTTCCAAGTAGTGACAGACAGAACAAAGTGAATTACCAAGTAGAATAAAATACAACATGCCAGTCTATGTCTAATCCAACTGAAGAGAGACAAATTCCTCACCAGTTCCAGAATGCTCCCTTTTCTGGACTAATTTCCTTTTAATCTGGGTCCAGCAATCACTCACACCCCCTTGCATGTTCTTGACCCGCTGCTGTGTGTCTTCTACTGTGATGGTGACTGGTTTCTGTTCTGGGAGATTGCTGTGCTCTGTTCTCAGGTCCTGCAGCCACTTTGCACTGGTGTTATGAGTCTTCTCTCTCTCCCATATGTTCTTCCAATACTGTTCAGTTTCTGCTGCTGGTGGTTCTGCTGTTATTGTGTTGTTGCACTGCAGTTGGGAGTACACCTTGGATGGTTCTTTGGAGAACAGGGCATTTACTTTTTTGGCCTCTGCTTCTCTAGTGTATCTCTCAGCCTGCGTAGCCAGTGCTGGGAGCTTTGATTTTAGCGTCTCTAGGACTCAGATGGAGTCACTGCCCTTGATTTTTTCCGTAGCCAAGTCTTATCCTTAATCTCTCACACCCTTCTGTAGTTCCCCAAGTATGACTAACTCTCTCCTAGTCGCCTGATCTTATCCTCCACCTCATTTTCCAGGGTGGTAACATACGTTGTTCTTCTTGACGTGTAGCCAAGCATCTCCAGGGATTCAGGCTGTAGCGCATACCATTCATTGGTTTGAGTTATGTGTAGTAGGGATTGTCAATGAGGGCTCGTATTAGCATCTTCTAAATACTATCTGATAGAGTAACTTCTCCATCTGAGCCTTGGTAATCGGTCTCAAGGATTGACTGTAGCTAGTTTCTCCATGATCTATGCCTCATCTCAGCTGCGTGTACTCTGCAATGGAGGGAGGTGGCAGTGAAGTTTCAGCTTCAGGTGTGGGCTGCACATCCATTTCTTATTCCAGGTCTCGTGATCTGGGAATGTAATGGAGGTGCGTCTATTCAGGCTGGTGAAGCAGCTTCCTCTTTACTATGTTGAAGCGTTGGGTAACTAGCTGTTTCTCAGTAAGTGTGGATGTAGGCCTTTTCTCCATCCATAGTCCCCTCATACATCCCCTCTCATTAGGTCTACTGTTGTGGTAGCATTCCATCAATTCCAGGTTCTCTTGTCTTGTCCATGAATGGTTTGTTCCAGTAGTCCACTGATCATCAGATTGTCCTGATTCCTCAACATCTGGCACAGACCTTGTTAATCCGGGCGATGTCCAAGCCAGCATAACTCTCCTGATTCGTGTCAGTCTCATATTTTGAGGTAGGCAGGTGAAGCATTAGGGGGTCTTTTGCCCAAGGACCCCTACTGGAAAGTTGGGTACCAACAAGGATTTGAACCCCAGTCTTTCATATCAAATGGCAGTCTCCCATATCAAAGAGCAGCGCTCTTAACCGCTACGCTATCCAGTCACTATTCTGGAGCTATATAAATTTCTTCACACAAGACATGGTCAACCTGTGAAGCTCCTTGTCAGAGGCTGGTGTGAAGGCTAAGACTATTACAGCTTTCAAAAAGAGCTAGATGAATTCATGTAGGATAGGTCCATCAATGACTAGTAGCCAGGATGGGCAGGGATGATGTCCCTAGCCTCTGTTTGCTGGAAGATGGAAAATGTTGATGTTGAATGGATTACTTAATAATTATCAGTTCTGTTCAATCCCTCTGAAGCATCTGACATTGGCCACCGTTGGAAGACAGGATACTAGGCTAGATGGACGTTTGGTCTAACACAACATGACCATTCTTAACTCCACTGAAGAAGGAAATGGTGTGAAGATGTTGTGTTGTGTTGTGATTTCCAGAATTTAGGTGTCTCTTCTGCTGTCTAATGTACAGGAATTGTTTTAGCAACCTGTGAATAGGGCTCCAGGGGGCCCCATTCTGAGATTGCACAATTAGGGTAAACTACAAAGCACGGGGCAAACAATCCCCCAAATGGGTGGTTATTCTCATACTTGGATTTACAAAGGCAGCAGCAAAACAGCTTTCACAATGCTTTACTGCTTACGCAGAACCCAAAACACATTCCCTTAAAGCCACCCAGCCTTGGGCTTCCGCCCACACAACCACGTCAAGTATGATGATGATTATTGAAAATCATGTTTATCATATAATAAAGTTCTACCAATCCAAAAGGCTTATACACATCACCTCTCAGGTGAATGAATATTTCATATATTACTCAAATAATGACTTACAGCCAATTCTTATTAACTAAACTAAGATTTATTGAAAAAGAGAGAGGATTGGTTAAAAGATAATTAGACACAGAGGCACGATTAGAGTTTTTAAGTCAGTTTCATAGTAGAGATGGCCGGCTTCAGAGTTCCACAGAGTTCTTTCCTAATTAGTTAAGAGATTATAGTCCAATGTTAAAATTTTCATTATCAAGGCGATCCAGGATATAACTGGAGACCAGAGTTTTGTGACTCAAGCTTCCCCTGATGATGCTTAAGCGGGTGTGAGATAAAAAGCATCAGGTTCCAAAAGCCCTTTATACAGTTTGATGGCAGCACAACTGCCTTGGTTGAACAATAGGCTTTTGAAGTAACCTCCTAGTTCCTAAACCTCACTGGTAATTAACTACCTGGGTTAACATAAGATTATTGTCCATGAAGCAGTTTACAGAGAGTTCACAAGAAACTTTAAAGAGACAAAATGAAAATGAATTATTGCACCCAAGTTTCATCTAATAATATTTCCTTTTCACCTCTGAATTAACTGAATCCAGCTCTAGACAGGAATCGTTTGCTTACACTGCTAACCTCTAAAAAGCTGTCGGTAAACAGAGACTACTAGAGTCACTAACTTCTTCCAGTTCTTTAATAACACAAGTCTATATTGCAAAGCTCCAGCCTACTTAAGGTGGAATGGCCCAAATTACCATTTCAACACTTTTCTAACCTGTCTCTAAAGGGTGAATGTGGGTCAATAGCCTGCAAGTTGTTTAACTCTTTCTGGCCACGTGTCACACAACCCCTTTTGCAAAGCTTGGGGCTGTTTGGTTTAGCGATCATGTGACCCAAAAAGGAGAAACTGGAAACAGCGTGTGCCCAAGGGGGAGCTCTGGGTAGGGTGGGCTGAAACAATTGGAAATGTCTGTTTGGGGTCAGGGAGAGAGTTTGTGTGTCTCTTGGAAAGTGCTCCCCAGAAAGGCAAAGACAGAGAGTCCGTGTTCCAGGGGGTTTTGTCCCATCTCTCTCTCTCTCTCTCTCCTGGTGCATTTAGGTCCAGCTCTCTCTTTCCTCTGTATTTCATCCCCCCACACACGTGCCTCTCTCTCTCTGTCACTTCTAAGTCCCTGGCCATTACCAGCTAGAAGCCTGCAGCTGTGGTAACCTAGAGTCTAGACTACTTGCTTGCCGATATATCTTTCTTATCAGTTTCTTATTTTCTTATGGATTTGATTATTTGTTTTATTAATAAGTTTACAGATTTATATTAGGGTATATTTGACCTGTAACACAAGGGACCTGTAGGCCACATTCTGTATGTTGAGCTAAAGCAGTGAACAGATATGAAAAGGTTTGTGGAAAAGTGCAGAGAGAACCTCTGTTGAAGTTGTGGAGGAGTTGGAATAGGGGCTGCAGCCTTGCACATTGTAGATAGGCGTGCGCCAGGGTCTTCCTCATGCCACAAAATGGGCAGGCATCTGAAATGGGGGCACACTGTGCCATGTACATGCCTGTGCTCATGGCTCCGTGAAGGAGCCACCAACCGATATCCCCGCTGGGCCGTGGGACCAGTGTGGAGCCCCACCGGGGTTCCTCAGCCTCCAAAGGTGGTTCTATGACGCCCCACTTTGTATCAGGTTAACTGAAGAGGTGAAGCGCGTGAAGCTTGAGCATGTAAAGTTGTTCCCTTGGTGGAATCGGAAATGAATCGGCTGCAGGGTATGAATCCAGCTAAGGATATGAAAGGGAGAGGGCCGGGGGACTCTTGGGACAGGAGCCCAATCAAGAATTTGCGAGGCAGTGGGATAAGGGGTAGGTGGGGTGCACCCTATTTTAGGATCCATTCAAGGAAAACATGAGCAGTAAATAATAAAGTGGCGCCACCACCTGGAGTATGCGCAGGGGATTCTGAAGGGTGAAGAGCCCAAGATGAGCCCTGAGATGAAAAAGGCCTTGATGGCCACTAAATGGTGGGCTGAAAACTGGGCTGGCCATATACTGGAGGACCGGTCCTGGGCAAGATGGAAATAAAGTTCATATATACAGTCCAACCAGGAGTAGTGCAACCGATCGACCTCCACCTGGACACAGTTATAGGTTGAATTCTCATCCGGGTGTCGGTCATGCAAGTCATCCACCAGGGAGTGATGATTGACAATCTCTCTCAGGATGCCTGCAGTGGCTTGGCTGCTCTCAATCCTGGAGCGATTCTGGTCCTCAGAGATGGTATTAAAATCCTCACCCAGGCCCAGGCATTAGTGAGGATCCAAAGTGCTGAGGAAGGCAAATGCCTCTTGATAGAAACGCACCCACTCGGGGTCTGCATTCAGGGGTAGACATTGAACAGAGTCAACATCAGCCCCTCCACACACACCTGGAGGTGCAGCAGGCAACTTGGTATGATCTCTTCAACTCCCAGCATCTCAGGCCCTAGGTCAGGGGAAAACAGGGCAGCCATCTCAGCGCTGAGGTGTCTGCATTATACCCAGACCCCCACTGCAGCCGCCAACTAGTCTCGGTGGCTGGATCCATGTGAGTTTCCTGCAGGCAAACCACAAAGTACCCTACTTCACAAAGGAAGGAGAGCATCTGGGAATGGTGGAGACCCACCCTAGAGCCTCTGGTGTTCGAAGTTGAAAAGATGGTTGGCTTCATTTTGAGGGCTGAGGTGGATCCTCGTGGGCAGGGAATCACCAGCCGGCCTTATAACAATCGCTGACCAACCCGAAAGCCGTGTCACAGAAGTTGCAGGCTCACTGGTAGACCAGGATATCCTACCGTCTAGTTTCCTCCACTCCTCCAAAACAGCCCTTTCTGCTCTAACGCACTATAACCCACTCGCCTCCCAGAGCTGAGATAGATCCCAGGAGTCCTGACGAGATCTCTCTCTCTCCACAGAGTTAGTAACAGGGTAAGAATAAATATTGAAATTTTAACACTAACCAACCCCCCTTAAGTGTCTTCCCATAAGATGTGAAAACATGTTGGTTTTAAGATGACTGGGCTGCAGCTGTCAAGGGGAAGAGAAGACAGGAGGAAGTGACAGGGGCAGGGCACTGGGGAGAAGACACACAGCGGGGTTGTGACTTTACAAAGGACATGGGGTAAGATTGCAATTTCAGGGATCCAGCTATGAGCAATTAGAAAAGTGGTAACCCAGTGTACTGTACACAGACTGATTCCCCAGATCATCACATTGACACAGCCCAGCCAGAAAAGGAAAGGATTTCATCTCTTTTACTGTCCAGGAAGTGATTCAAGGAAGGGGCCCCAGCATCATACACCAGCCAGCTCTGCACGGATCTCAATCTGAGAGCCAAAGAACAAGGAGAAAAAATTTAGGTCTCTGTATGAGTAAAGAGCTGGAGCAGCCTGTCCCAGATCTGTTTGGTCCTCACCCCATAAATGATGGGCTGCAGCTCAGGGGGAACGAGGTGGTACACACTGGCAATGATTCTGAGGAATTGAAGTGGCATATTGTGGTCAAACAGGAACATGAGAGAGAAAAATAAATCTGGGATGTACAAAGCTAAGATGGCACAAATATGAGAGATGCAGGTCCCAAAAGTTTTGAGCCGGGCATCCATAGTGGGGAGGCGGAAGATGGCCTGGAGGATCTGAGTATAGGACATGGCAATAAAAAATCCATCTATTCCGATCGCAAAGAGAAGATTAAACAGGCCATAATAACTACTGATGCTGATGTCAGAGTAGGCCAGGTTTACCACAGCCATATGCCCACAGTAGGAGCAGGGGAAGATGTTCGTTCTGCAATATGGCCACTGAATGGCCAGGAAGGGATAGGGCAATGCGAGTATGCCACTACGCAGCACCACGGCCAGGCCTATCTTGGCCACAACAGACTTTGTCAGGGTGGTGGAATATCTCAGAGGATTGCAGATGGCCACGTAGCGATCAAAAGCCATGGCCATGAGGATTCCAGACTCCATCCCTGAGAAGGAGTAAACAAAGTACATTTGAGCGAAGCAGGCACTGAAACTGATCTCCCTGAAATTGAACCACAAAATGCTCATCAGTTTGGGTAGGGTGGATGCGGACAGGACCAGGTCACTGACGGCGAGCATGGAGAGGAAATAGTAC
>NW_027428057.1:0-1315 GCF_003597395.2 Chelonoidis abingdonii | reverse complement strand
CAGCTGACTGGAAGGGGTGCATTGGCCCCAGGCCATGTAGCCATGAGGTCTGGAAGGCTGAAAGCAGGAAGAATGGTGCCTTCCTAGCCCACCCAATATTCCATAATATAATTAAGGGAAATATTTCTCAATGAATTGTCAGTAAAAGATCAGAAACAGCCAGTGTCTGCATCATGCCAAGGGCACTGGGATTTTCTTGAAATTTGGCAGACCAACCTAACACATATTTGAACCTCTTCTTTTCACACCATTGCTCATTCTCAGGGGCTGCTTTCTCTCCAGACAGATCCATTCTCTATCAAGACGGCCTTGCTCTTCCTGTCTGTTTCACTCATGGACGTGTCAGAGTAAACACTCTCCTTCACTCTAGTCTCAGACAAACTGTTTGCTACTGAGGGGTGTAGAAGCATTTATAGCGTGAAAGATGCCATTTCTGGGGGAGTGTTCCCAAGATCCAGCACTTTGTGGTCAACCATCTCCCAGCGTCCTTGGTGAAAATAAGACCAAGGCTTCTTTACAGTATACAAGAGTAAAGGAGGTTTTCACCCAAGGTGGGACTTGAACCCACAATCTCTGGCTTAGGAGGCCAATGCCTTATCCATTAGACTACTGGGGCTCTGATGTACCCCTGCATGAAGAGAAATTCCCTCTCATAAATGCACATTCTTCACATTCACTTGGAAGCCAAATACCCCCTTTCTGCACCTTACAGAAATGTCTGCATCCCCTGGCAGCAAGGCAATTAGGCAGATGACTGACAGAGCTGAGCACCACCTTTATACCAGCCATCTTCAGAGAAGAACCCCACCCTAGAGTCACCCCTCCCTCCTTCAGCACCTCCATGTCTGTGGCTCTGAGTGGCAGTAGGATGATTAGGGATCAAATCCGGAGCTGGAAGGGGGTAAGTCAACCTGTATGGAGGAACCAGGTGGGGCAGACCCAAGAAGAGGTTGAGGGCTGCTGGTCGGTTGTTGGGATCTGAGCTCTGGATCAAAGCTGCACAGTGACCTGTTACCCAGGGTTATAAGGACAACATAGCGACCCCCTTACTGGCCTTGGTGAACCCCAAACCCTTATTACTAAGGGCATTGAGGAGTCTCTGTCCCTTAATAACTTCTGGGAGCTCCCCAGCAGGCTGCGGGCATCAGCCGCCTCCTGCCTCACAGGTTAGACTCTTGGTGCTGTGGCAGCCGCCCCCTCGCTTGCAGGGCCAGTGTAGGAAGAAGGAGGCCTGGTGCTGGCAGAAGAGGGTTTCGATTAATCCACCTCTATGTTATGGGCACAGCACACGGACGCTGTGTCCCTCTGCTGGCTT
>NW_027428056.1:0-1033 GCF_003597395.2 Chelonoidis abingdonii | reverse complement strand
ACCAGTTCCTGAGGCCATCGATCCACCATGATAACATTAGGCCTTGTTTGTTGAGATTCTGAAAGATGTCCTGACCAAAACTGGCCATAGAGAGAGAAAAGAAATTAAATCCTCCGACTTCTGCAGTGGTGCTCCTTAATATCACATAATACTGGAATTGAACTCACAGTTCTTGCTGTCCAAGGCCTTTCCCATTCCCCTTATCCAGAACACCTCATGTAGTTCTGGGAGAACTCTTCAATCAGTAATTCAGTTTGACTCTAGCTTAACCTCCAGATCTCAACAGAAGTGTGGTTGAGAAATTCTGGGTTTTTAATATCTCAGAAGAAATTCGTGAACGGAGAGATAGTTTTATTCTGTTATCATACTTATTGACTCAGGAATAGAATAGAATAGAATAGAATATCCTGATTCAGCAAGACTGCATACAAAATAATCTGCCACACAACGGGACAGATTTTTATAGGTATTTAGGCACCTAAAGTGTTTTCCCAGCACATCTAGGTACCTCAATTGCTTAAAAATTAATGAATTTTAGGTGCCCAGGTGCTTTTGAAAATCCCAGTAGGTACCCCGTGTGCCATAGTCCCGGTAGTGTCCCATGTGCCACAGTCCAGCTAGTGTGACTCAACATAGTTCCACCAATGTCAGTGGGGTCTGATCCTCAGCCTAGCCCTACAGCAGTCAGTGAAACACATCCTCAGCGGGTATAAATTTTTGTATTTCCCTTATAGTGAATGTAGCAGAGCGCAAATGTATGTGTATTGAAATCCTTAGCTCTATGAAAATTTACATCACATTTGGACCTGGCCTGCAAGGGACAAAGCAGGTGAGAATCAGATTCACTCTTGGAAAAACTGCTATTTTGTGTTGAAGGGAAGGATTTTTCTGATCGCCACTTTGATCTCGTTATTGCGCAGACTGTAGATCACAGGGTTCAGGGTGGGAGTGACTAGAGTGTACATTATGGCCACCATCTTGTCTTTATCCAGCGAGTAACTTGAAGTGGGCCGGATGTAGGTGTAGATGATGG
>NW_027428055.1:0-1327 GCF_003597395.2 Chelonoidis abingdonii | reverse complement strand
ATACTGCCCCTTCTCTCGACCCCTCTCATTGGACAGGGAAATCTCCCAGGAGAGTTTGGAGACACCCTCATCCCTTCTCTTCAAAGTGGCTCTGGCTGGCTCTTCCAGCAGGGACTGCTCTGGCCCCAGTCCCTCCACAAACCCAGGCAGCTCTTCCCACTCCCAGATGATCTTCTGCCTCTTGGCTTCTGTCTGTTTCTACCATGCCAGGGAGAGGGTGGCTTGGAAATGGCGGAGAACCATAAACGTGCCTCCAAGAAATGGGGACCTCTTTACCAGAGAACAGGATCTCTTTCTGTGGATGACAGGAAGTTCATTTAGGCCAGGACGGAAGAGGAATCAGGTTGGGGGAAGCTGTACATTGCGGGGCTTTTCTCATCAAATTGGCTTGAGCCAAAAACTTCATCTTTCCAGCCCACATCTTCTCTCCTTTCTCCCCAAGGTGTTAGAAAGGAATTGGGTCACTGATTTATCTAACCAGCCTTTAGGCAGGGTCTTTCTGGGCCAGTAGGCAGACTGACATTCTCCTTCACAGCAGCCTTTTGCACCTTAAGGCCATCATCTTACCTGCACATGTCTGACCCTACGCTCTCCTTGGGCTCCACTGGGGCTGGTTTCCACACTGAGGCTGGCAGAACTAGCCCTGTGTTTACCTTGTCACTCAGGGCACTGTGATCCCAGGCAAACCTGAGAGGCAGGAGCTCCAGGCATCTATCAACAACTCCTTGCCTTGCTGTTCCTCCTTGGCCTTGGCGGCTTCTCCCTCCTTTTGCAGCAATGTCAGGTGCTCTCATGGTGCCTCCTAGAAGAAGGCAGGGGAAGGGGCTACAAACCACTGCAAGTGGCCTCCTAGCTGCTGGATTTCAGGGCCCACCTTGCCCTGCAGACACCTAAGCAGAATTTCTAGGACTCAGATTTTTTTTCCAGGTGCATAATCTGAGCGAGGAAGGTCTGAAAGGGAAAGGTGAAAGGAGGATCAGATTTTCAGACAAAAACACAAGACCCTCTGGTGAAATGCCAGGAGTGCAGCCCAGAACCCAGCTCCTACCACAGCCTAAAAAGTTAATATCAAAACATTCCCTCAACTATCCCACCTCCAACTCCCAGTGCTCCCCCCAGGTCCACATCTGAACAGACCCCCCCCAAAAAAGTAAGACTGTCCCCAAATACCCAGTTCCGACCTCCACATACGATACACCCCAAACCCAAGCAGACTCATGATCCCTAACTTCAGCCATTCCTCCAACCCCAGACCCCAGCTCTGAACCACCAGATAAACACCCATCCCAAGCTGTGACCATCCCCTCACACTCAGGGCATAGCCTGG
>NW_027428054.1:0-2118 GCF_003597395.2 Chelonoidis abingdonii | reverse complement strand
GCTCTGCCGGCGCTGAGAGGGCAGCAGGCAGGCTGCCTCCGGCAGCTTGCCTGTGGAGGGTCCTCTGGTCCCGTGGCTTTGGAGGACCTCCCACAGGCATGCCCATGGGAGGTCCACTGAAGCTGCGGGACCAGCAGACTCTCTGCAGGCAAGCCGCCGGAGGCAGCCCTGCCTGCTGTGCTTGGGGCAACAAAATCCCTAGAGCCGCCCCTGCGGGTTCAGTACAACCCAAAGGACTCACAAATGGGAGAAGGTGATAAGACCCTTCACAGATTTAATATGTAGCAGGTTATAAAATCCCCAAGCCCTCACTCCCTGGCTTGAGGACACCGTTCAGGGAGTAGGGGGTCCCCAAAACAAGTTCCCTGACTGACTAAAAGATGGTGCCCTCAGAAACACCATGAATGATCCTCAGATTCAGAGATGACTCCGGACTCCTCAGTCACTGCAGAGGGGCTGATCTCTGCTGGCCGGGATCCTCTTAAGGCAGGAGTCAGGCTGATTCAGTCCCAGGATTTCTCCTCACCACAGAGGGGTGCAGGGTTGAAGGTGCAGGTTACACAACTACACTAATATCCAAACTGTCATCTCCTAGCCCAACGTCCAGACACACACTCAGCAGGCAGCAGCCCTGGACTAGCAGCAGAGCAGAGCTGACCAGGTGGTGACCGGTCTCACCTAGGGAGCTGGAGGGTGAACTCAGCCTGGCTGGGGAAGTTTTCCAGCAAAACTCTACAAACTGGGAATCATTAGTGGAGAGGGAAAAGCCCAGCTGAGGATCTTGCTTCCAGGTCTCTAGAGGCCAGTTCTCAGGGGGAACCCTGCCTGCAGGCCTGGCACTCCCCAGCTTCCCACACAGCCAGTCCTGCCCTTGCCCTGACTGGCTCCAGACTGACTCAAAAAATGGCTTCTCCCCTTTCCTGAACTCCCTGGGAGGGGCATCTCACTCCCTAGTAGTTGCCGGGCAGACTCTGAGTCTGCCTTGACTCCCACTCCGAGCCAGGGACAGTGCCTTTCCCTGAGCTGCCAGCAGACAGAGCCCCACGAATCTAGGTCATCTCCTTGGGGGTTACAGAAGAGTAAGGGTTAGAGAGAGGAGATTCAGTTTTAGATTTAGGGGTGATGGAGTTGGGTTTAGGGGATGGAGATTAACATTTGGGGTCATGGTTTGAAGTGGGTGACTGGGACTCAGGCTAAGTGGGCATGGCTTGAAGTTAGGCTTAAGAGGCAGCCAGGGCATTAGGTTTACAGGGCAAAGACTTCAATTCCAGTTTAAATGACAGCGATTTAGGCTTAAGTGGATGGGTTCAGAGCTGGACAGGTTGTGGGTCTCAGGGTGAGGGACTAGTCTTAGTCAAAGTTTGTGGTGGTTTTGGATTAGGTGATAATGATTTAGGTGTTGAGGCCTGGAAGTACGTTTAAGGTTTAGGGTCAGAGACAGGTTATTAGCTGGAGGTTACATGTAGGTTTAAGGGACAAGGTCAGAGGCTGAGGAGTCAGTGTGCTTAACCTCAGGAAATGCGGAATTAACCTCATGTTTAAGGGTAGAAGGAATTCTGTGAACACTTCCAGGAGTGCCAAGTGATGCTCTGTGCTTGTGTGGGGACCCAGAAGTTTCTGTGAGGAACTAGACTCTGAGGGGGCCAGCTCAGGGAAAGGCCAGTTAAAAATCCAAGGGATATTCAGACAGCTCTACTCTGGCAGTTTTCTGAGGGGTGAGGAACCCTTAAGATGTTTTTCTGAGGGGATGGGAGCTCTGGGAGTTATTCTGTGAGGAGCGGTTAGCTCTGTGGGACAATCTGTGAGGGATGGTTAGCCGCAGGAGACCTTCTGTGAGAAGTTGCTTGCCTTGGACAAAGTTATTTCAGGCACAGGGAGCCCAGACTATACTCTGTGAGTCTGGGAGCCATAAGTGACATTTTGTGAAGTACAGAGGCCACCGTGGGTGTTTCTGTGAAGCATGTACCCTGGGATATGTTGTCTGAGGCTCAGGGAACTATGGGGGTGTAGCAGGGCGGATCCCTGCTCCGGCCCTGAAGGGGTTAAAAAATAGCCCAGGGAAGGGGCCGGGGCTGGAGAAAGCAGCCTTGTAAGCTGGGCTGATTGGGGAAGTGGCTG
>NW_027428053.1:0-1153 GCF_003597395.2 Chelonoidis abingdonii | reverse complement strand
ACCCAGCCTTAGTCACCCACAGTCTTTGCATCAATACAGGGGTAGCTGGGTGAAAATTAATGGGCTTGTGTTACAGAGAAGGTCTGACTGGATAATCTAGTGGTCCCGTCTGACATTAAACCATATGGATCTATCGATAAAGAAAGGCAAATATCTTTACTGTGTCTCATAACACACAGACAAGGAAACATTCAGTTACATTTCAAGTCTAAACATACAACACTGATAAAAGAAACTTGTTACCATAATACATATTTGGCCTGTGGAACTTCTTGCCACTGACAATATTGGAGTGAAGAGCTGAGCTGAATGGGATACACAAGTGGTTTGGCCATTGTACACAGTGCTAGTGGCATGACCTTTAGTGAAGACTGTCTGATACCTTCAACAAGAAGACCTCATTTTCAGTTGCTTATAAGTTTGCCAAATTTTAGGCATTTGGACTGAAATTTCCCTAGCTGCATGTCTGCTTCCTGCAGAATTGTTTTTGACAATTTCCAGAATAACCGTTCAGCTGACTTCTCAAAGGAAACTAGGAGAAAATATGTCTTGCCCATGCCGATATTTTTTCTGATTGTTACAGTGAGGAGCCCCCCTCGCACCTCCTTGCATTCCAGCAGATAAAAGTCAGGTAACAGTTCTCCAGTTAAAAGCCACAGCTCTGAAATATAAGAGAAGGAGGTGACAGTGCCTGTGGATTAACACACAGCTGGCTCCTGAGGTCTTTATTCAGTTCTGACTCCAATGGTAGTTTTGCCTCATTGGAACCTGAACTAGGAACGGGCCACGGTCTCAGAATTCGGTCTTGTATTGTACATCTCCTAACACCTTTCATCCTGAAGGATCCACCGTGCCACTGAAATGCAGACACTTTGGAACCGCAGACCATCAGCTGGAATGGGCAAGGGTACATAGAGAAGAGTGACATTTTGTCCAGTGATACTGGAGAAAACTCACCACCTATGGCAAGGACCCTGGGATGTTTAATGGCTGCACAGAGTGAAAAAGGCCACAGACTTACTCTCTATCTCATCACACCCATGTTGCACTCAGTTTTTCTTGCAGACGACTTCCTCAGCAAGTGATGGGTACCTGTGAATTCTGAAACAGAAGTGTCCTTCCTGGGAATCCCTGTAAAGTAGCCGTGTCCCAC
>NW_027428052.1:0-1355 GCF_003597395.2 Chelonoidis abingdonii | reverse complement strand
TTGTAAATGCCTTTTGCTGGCTGTCTGCTGGCTCACAGCTTGAAGCCTCCTCTTAACAAAGACCCTTGTTAAAAACTTAACACCTCTGCCCTCAGGCTGCTTTCCAAGCAGCTAGAAAGGAGAGAAAAAAAAATCCTACTGGCTTTTGGTTCCTAGAAATCCCAACGCTGCTCACCATGTCAAGGTTTTTCCCCCACTTTGAACTTTAGAGTAAAAATGTGGGGGACCTGCATGGACTCTTCTAAGCTTAATTCCTAGCTTGGATCTGGTATGCTCCCACCAGCCAGAAGTCTGTGTCTTGCACACTTCTGTTCCCCCAAAACCTTCCCTGGGCACAGGGCCGGCTTTAGGCCAATTCAACCAATTCCCCTGAATCGGGCCCCACACCTAAGAGGGCCTCGCGCCCAAGCCCCGCCGGTGCGCTGTACTGGGGTGGCCCAGCTTCCCCAGAGGGCAATTTAAAGGGCCTGGAGCTCCCAGCAGGGACTGGAGCCTCAGGCCCTTTAAATTGCCACCAAAGCCCCACTGCTGGAGTCCTGGGATAAGGCTGCGGGGCTCTGGGGGTTATTTAAAAAGTCCAGGGCTCCTGCTGCTTCTAGCCCCAGCCCTTTAACTAGCCACTGGAGCTCCGCCGCTTCCCCAGGGCTCCCGCAGCTATTTAAAGGGCAGGGGCGGTGAAAGCAGGGGAGCCACAGGCTCTTTAAATAGCCCCCGAGCCCCGGGCTGCTGCTGTTACCCTGATGGAGGAGGGAGGAAGAAGGGGCACTTACCCTACAGGGTGGGCTGTACCCCCTGTGTCTGCACCCCCTGCCTGCAGCCAGCCCCTGCCGCACCCCCTGCCTGCAAAAGCCCCTCACTCCCTGCCCTACCTGCAGCCAGACCCTACCTCCAGTCAGACTCTTCCCTGCCTCCAGCCAGACCCATGTCCACTGGTGCCCTGCAGTTCCCAGGACAGTAACCCTGCACACCTGCTTCAATGAGGGAGGCAGGGAGCAGCTGGGACCCACACATGTGCACACCCTAGGGTGACCAGACAGCAAGTGTAAAAAATTGGAACAGGGGGTGGAGGGTAATAGGATCCTATATAAGAAAAAGACCCAAAAATCAGGACTGTCCCTATAAAATTGGGACATCTGGTCACCCTAGCATACCCCCAGGGAGTGTGGGGGACCCACACATGTGAAACGGAGCTCATTTTTAGTTCAGGGCCATCTTTTTAAAAAAGAACTTTAGGTAATGTTAACATACATCTGTATTTTCCTGGACATTTCCAACTTTTTGGTTGTTAAATTGCCATCCAGGAGGAATTTTTAAAAATACAGACATATGGTAACCCTATTGGTACAAAAAATACA
>NW_027428051.1:0-3508 GCF_003597395.2 Chelonoidis abingdonii | reverse complement strand
CTATTTCAACCAGGTGACCATGAATGATATCACTCCTCTGAGGATAACACAGAGAGAGATAAGGAATGGATGTTGTCTGACTGCCAGCAAACACCGGGATTTCCACTTAACAGACTTTTGCAGTAGCTGTACTGGCCGCAAATACCAGGGCAGATTAATCATTAAACACGCTTGCCTTTAAACCGTGTGTAATATTTACAAAGGTACACTCACCAGGGGTCCCTTCTCCGCCTACAGGGTCCGTGAGCATGCCTTGGGTAGGTTTGGGGGGTACTGGCTCCAGGTCCAGGATGAGAAACATATCTTGGCTGTTGTGGAAACCAGTTTCTCCCCTTCCTTGCTGTGAAGTATCTTCAATCTCTTCGTCGTCCGCAAAACCCGCTTCTTTGTTGTGTGATTCTCCATTGATGGAGTCAAAGCACAGGGGTGGGGTAGTGGTGGCTGCACCCCTTAGAATCGCATGCAGCTCAGCATAGAAGCGGCATGTCTGTGACTCTGCCCTGGACCTTCCATTTGCCTGTCTGGTTTTGTGGTAGGCTTGCCTTAGCTCCTTAATTTTCATGCGGCACTGCTGTGTGTCCCTGTTATGGCCTCTGTCCTTCATGCCCTTTGAGACTTTTTCTAATGTTTTGGTGTTTAATTTACTGTAACAGAGTTCAGCTAGCACGGATTCGTCTCCCCATATGGCGAGCAGATCCCATACCTCCCATTCGGTCCATGCTGGAGCTCTTTTGTGATCCTGGGGCTCCATCATGGTTACCTGTGCTGATGAGATCTGTACTCACCTGCACCTTGCCACACTGGCCAAACAGGAAATGAGATTCAAAAGTTTGCAGGCCTTTTCCTGTCTACCTGGCCAGTGCATCCAAGTTGAGAGTGCTGTCTAGAGCAGTCACAATGGAGCACTCTGGGATAGCTCCCGAAGGCCAGTACCATCAAATTGTGTCCACACTCCCCCAAATTTGACCTGGCAAAGCCGATTTCAGCGCTAATCCCCTCATCAGAGGCAGAGTAAAGAAATCGATGTAAAGAGCCCTTTAAGTTGAAAAAAGGGCTTTGTTGTGTGGACGGGTCCAGGGTTAAGTCGAGGTAACACTGCTAAATTTGACCTAAAATCGTAGAGTAGACCATGCATTAGGGGTAAATTTTTACTGACGTACTATACCTGAGTAAGCCCTAGCGTGGGTGCAATTACAGCAGTATAAAGGTGCCTTATATGGGAATTGTTTATTCCACTTCTCATATACGAATAGCTACGCTGGTATAAAACAGCTTTATACCAACTTGGATGCTGTTTGTACTAGGAGGATTGTACTGCTCTATGCTCTCATATTTTAAAACAGTACACATTTTGTGCCTAGACAAGCCCTTAATCTCTCATTTTCCCTATCTGTAAAATGGAGTTAATAATACTTACCATGCCCATCTTTAGCTGTAGAAGAGACAGTGTTATAATTTATTCAGAATGACCAAATGACTTCCATTGAAATCTACCTTAGGCAATCATCAAAAGGATCAGCAAAATCCAAGTTCAAGCAGAGGTTGGCTTTCAATGGTTAAACAAGATTATATTGCACGGGGGCAAGTGGCTGGTTTTGGGGAGTTGCCTGTTAGGGATAGTCCTTAGTGACAGTGACAGAAAGGGGAAAAGAGAAGTTTTGCAACAGAGGATGAAATGAACATCACCAAAGATAAAGAATGTGCAACTGGACACTTTTGTTGCTGATGCATGAGGCAGAATAATCTTCACCTTGTTCTGTAATAGTCCTGCATAGGCTCTAGTTTGCAAAACTTACACATACTTTCTTCACTAGAGAAGCATATGCAAAATGCTCAGTGAATATTCCGGGCTAGACTGGCATCTGTACATCAAGCATCTTGCACTTTCTGAAACTGGGGCCTTTGTTTTTGTCAGTAAAATGAGTCAGTATGACTCCAGACGCATACAGGGAATTGATCTGGTGTGGGGGGAAGAAAAGGCTGATTTTTACATAGTCCTTTTTCTGATTATAATTGCACTTTAAATTAAAACTTTCCTGTATGGACAGTCAACTTAAAATCTACCCAATTCCAAAAAGTAACTTTAAAGTAGTTTCAGGTTCTACACTTGCCTCTGAATCCCCCAGCCAATTTATTTGTTAGCTTTACAGCCAAGTTTGTTTGTTTGCTTTTTTTTTCTTTTCCATTGTTAACTGAAAGACCCAGGCAAACAAGGAAACTGACTAGTCACTAGGGAATTTAACTAAACACACAGTGCTGTCAAATGCACAGAGTAAATAAAATTGGAAAAAATAGAGAATTCCCCCCCCCCCCAATCTTTCACTTATATTAATCTTAGATGGCGCTTAACACTAGCTAAACATTTTTCAGACAAGGTTGGTTGGTTGGTTTTTAAAAGGACCATGAGCCTTTCAGTGTATTCAGTTACCATACGTGGTTTAAAAAAATTATTAGAATGCTCACAACAAACCAGAAATACCAGATTATTTTATTGATTTAGTAAATCACTAATGTGCTTCCAGTCATTTACCATATTTAACATTTCCTTCCCTCCACAGCATAAGATTTTGTACTTGTAATAGTCCTATTAAAAATAAACACCAGCCTTAGCCACCGCATACATTGTTTTATGCACCAGATACCGTTCTTATGATCACTTACAATCTCTTTTCAATTACCACAAGAGATTCGCATTCAGATCTACTGTGTGACACAAAGTAGCTGAGTCTAGTTTTTAATTCCTTTTCCTTTGTTCCCAGATGTAACTGCTCCCTAATGTACTTGTGTGGGCTCACCTATCAGAACCCTAAAACATATTGCTAATTAAAACTACAAATAGGTCACATGGATCCCAAATCCAATCTCAGGAACAGCCCTCAGCATGCTGGATCATAGCACTTTCTACCCTGTGCACCTCCATGAAAAACACACTGAAAATACTATTACAAACCACCCCTGACAGATGCTTATTTCAGCTAGTACTGGAGATAATGGGTTCACCATATAATATTCACTGCATGTTGCTACCTATTGAGGATCTACTATCAGTCTGAAATCGGCAAAGTAAATGACAGATCATGCTAGGGTTAAACCTCTCCTCTCTGATAGTCTATAACTACAACAACACAAACGAAAAACAACCTCTAGACAAGCATTCTGAAGGGAAATGCTAGCTTCAAACTGAATTGAAATTCCTGGTCAAAGAACTTGATCCTTTCTAGCATCTTAACCAATCAATATTGTTTGCATCATTGCACTGTTTCCAGTAGACATGCACCTTAATCAGATCCACAGATCTGAGCATCCTGATCTTTGGGAAAGTTCACATTCGACTGTGAATTTTGCAGCTTAGTTCTATCCCAGAGGTAGGCAACCTATGGCACGCGTGCTGAAGGCAGCACACAAGCTCATTTTCAGTGACACTTACACTGCCCAGGTCCTGGCCACCGGGCTGGGGGGCTCTGCATTTTAATTTAATTTTAAATGAAGCTTCTTAAACATTTTAAAA
>NW_027428050.1:0-1396 GCF_003597395.2 Chelonoidis abingdonii | reverse complement strand
CTCTGACAAACAGGAGATGCTTTTGTTTTGCAACAAAATATTTTTGCAAAGATCTTTCATTCCACTTGTTTTGATTTCGAGAAACAAACTGGTTTAGGCTGAATGGGATTTTCTGACAGAAACGGTTTCAATGAAATTTCCCCACCATCTCAGTTCCTGGGCTCTATCCCCACCTCTGGGGAGGGGGTTGCTGTTTGTTAGAACAGGAGTCAGGACTGGTGGCTTCTCTTTCTGGCTCTGCCATCGCCTTGCTGTGTAGGCCCTTGGGTAGGTCACTTCTCTGTACTTCAGGCTCCTCCCCATCTGTCCAATGAGAACAGGGACAGTTCTCGAATTCTGGGCAGTCATTTTCAGCTGGGACCCGGCAGGGATGACTAAAAATTTATATTTTTTATATATGAAAAAGAGTTTCATTTCTTAGGAACCGGTTCCCTATAAAAAGTTCTGATTTAAGGGATGTGCCACGGTATGTATTTTTTGTACCAATAGCGTTACCATACATTTGTATTTTCCCAGGAGGAATTTTTAAATTTTTAAATTTTAAAAATTCCTCCCAGACAGTGATTTAAGAACCAAAAAGCCTGACATGTCCAGGAAAATATGGATGTAAGTTAACCCTACCTAAAGTTCTTTTTTAAAAAGATGGGCCTGAACTACAAATGAGTTTCACATGTGTGGGTCCCCACCACTCCCTGGTGGTGTGCTAGGGTGACCAGATGTCCCGATTTTATAGGGACAGTCCTGATTTTGGGGTCTTTTTCTTATATAGGATCCTATTTTCCCTCCTCCCCCCCCCCATCCTGAGTTTTCACACTTGCTGTCTGGTCACCCTAGGGTGTGCACATGTGTGAGTCTCAGCTGCTCTCTTCCCCTCTCATTGAAGCAGGTGTGCAGGGTTCCTGCCCTGGGAACTGCAGGGCACCAGTGGACATGAGGCTGGCTGGAGGCAGGGCAGGGGCTGACTGGAGGTAGGGTCTGGCTGCAGGCAGGACAAGGGGTGCGAGGCTGACTGGAGACAGGGGTGTGTGGGGCTGGCAGGTTGGCTTCAGGCAGGGCTGCAGAGGGTATGACAGGTTGGCTGGAGACAGAGCAGGGGGTGCAGGGCTGGCTGCAGGGGGGTGGGGCTGGTGCAGGCAGGGGGTGCGTTGGGCTGGGTGTGGGCAGGAGCTGCAGGGCTGGCTGGAGACGGGCTGGTGCGGGCAGGGCAAGGGGTGCGGGGCTGGTGCAGGGAGGGGGTGCAGCAGGGGCTGGCTGCGGGCAGAGGGTGTGGGTACAGGGGGTACAGCCCACCCTGTATGGTAAGTGCCCCGTCCTCCTCCTCCCTCAGCACCAGGGTAGCAGCAGCAGCCCGGGTCTTGGGGGCTATTTAAAGGGCCCGTGGCTCCCCTGCTTCTAC
>NW_027428049.1:0-1360 GCF_003597395.2 Chelonoidis abingdonii | reverse complement strand
CCCCTACAATGACATCATCCTTGGTTTTTTACCTCCTTTATCCTTTATACAGACTTTCAACAAGTCTGTTTCCTATTTCCATCTGAACCTCAGTGCAAGTGTATACATCTTTGATATACAAGGCAACACCACCTCCTTTTCCCTGCCTGTCCTTCCTGAGCAAGCTGTATTCTTCTGTACCACTATTCATCCTGTGTATTATCCCGCCTGTGATGTCAACTATGTTATAATTGTGATTATTCACCGGTATTTGTAGTTCTTCCTGTTTACTCCCTGTACTGGTTGCATTAGTATACAGACATAAGATACTGATTTGATTTCCCCTCTGTTCCCTCGTCTCTTCTCTCCCCCCCCCCCCAGCTTCTGACCCTTCATCCAGGTTTTCATCTTTTTGACTGACCTGTCGGCTTTTGTCTCCTTCCCGTCAAACCTAGTTTAAAGCCCTCCTCACTAGGTTAGCCAGTCTGTATCCAGTATGCTTTTCCCCTTCCTCAATAGGTGGAAGTCCTTAGAAGTCTTTCTTGAATAGCATCCTGTGGTCAAGGAAGCTAAAACCAAACCAAAGCCCTCCTGCCAATACCACCCACACAGCCAGGCATTGACCTCCAGGATTAATTTGTTTGCCCCCCTACCTGTTACTGGAATGATCAAAGAGATCACCACCTATGCCCCCAACTCCTTCACCTTTATTCCCAGAGCCCAGTAGTCACTTCTGGTCTGCTCAGGGTCACATCTTGAAGTATTATTAGTGCCCACATAGAATCATAAGACTGGAAGGGCCCTCAAGAGGTCATCTAGTCCAATCCCCTGCACTCATGGCAGGACTAAGTATTATCTAGACTATCCCTGACAGGCATTATTTGTCTAAGCTGCTCTTAAAAATCTCCAATGATGGAGATTTCATAACCTCCCTAGCCAATTTATTCCACTGCTTAACCACCCTGAGAGTTAGGACACTTTTCCTAATGTCCAACCTAAACATCCCTTGCTTCTTCTCCTATCCTCAAATTTAAATTTTTTTTTCTTCCTTCTCCTTGTAACAATTTTCAAGTACATAAAAGATTATGTTCCGTCTCGGTCTTCTCTTTTCCAGACTAACCAAACCCATTTTTTTTCAGTCTTACTTTATAAGTCATGCTTTCTAGACATTTGTTTTTGTTGCTCTTATATGGACTTTCTCCAGTTTGTCCACATCTTTCCTGAAATGTGGCACCCAGAACTGGACACACTACTCCAGTTGAGGCCTAATCAGCAGAGTGGAGTGGAAGAATTTCCTCTCTTGTCTTGCTTACAACACTCCTGCTAATGCAAAAAAAGCAATCATCATTCTGGGATGCAATAGTGTTACACCACTGATTCA
>NW_027428048.1:0-1014 GCF_003597395.2 Chelonoidis abingdonii | reverse complement strand
CTGAGACAAATTTCATGATTGGGCTTTATTTTTTTAAAGGGCTGGATAATTTTATGGCCAATAAAATGTGTAGCGGTAAAAGCTATGGTAATGATCAACAGTTTGGGTGAAGAGGAATTCCCCTCACCATGTCTGCATATAGCAGTGCCCAATCTTGCTCTGAATTACCAAGCATGGGCTACAGCTAGGTGCAGGATTCTAGGCTTAATTAAATATGTGTACATACAGCATTCAGGGCCATATTTTTCTGAAGAGCGCAACTCCCATTTAGGTAGCCAAATGATGTGATCAGATTTTCCACACTCAGCAGCTATTACTGTGCTCATACTAACATTGCACTCATCAGTAGGAGCTATTCGGTGCTGAGCACTTTTGAAAATCTGTCTGCTTCCTTTAGGGGCCTGAATGAGAGCAGAGTTCATTTTAAATTCAATCCACTTATGTAGGTGCCTAAAATTGGGTGCTGTTGTGGGATGTGTGTGCTCTAGAATAAGATACTTCAGTGAGCTCTTTGGAAAATCAAGTCTGCAATGTAATGAGTAAAAATAATTAAGAAATAGTTACGTACAAAAAAACTAAACTAAAAAAAAGTAATTGTTTTACTCTTTGGCTTTTTTTGGTAAGGGATTCTGTATAGTACACTGCTTTGGTGCAACAATAATAGTGATATCTAGCTCCGGGATGGCACTTTCAATCCATAGGCTTCATGGGCTCTTACAAAGGATGTCCATATCATTACTCTCATTTTACAGAGGGTGAAACTGAGGCACAGATAGATGAGAAGTGCCTGACCTAAGGTCACCTAACAGGTCAGTGTCAGAGCAGGAAATAGAACTCTGAGTCCTAGTATAGTGCTCTATCCACTAGGCCACACTGCTTAACAGTCCAGCCTTATCAACCAATTTCATATATAGTACTTGAAACAATCAAACAAAAATTGCTATACTGCTATAGTTTGTTTGCTATACTACCACATCTTTATCTTGCTATTACAAAAAGAAAAATAATATGAAG
>NW_027428047.1:0-2061 GCF_003597395.2 Chelonoidis abingdonii | reverse complement strand
TCTGATTTGTGTCCACTTATCCTTTTCCGTAGGACACACCCCAACTGCTAGAACAGGGCCTCATCCTCCCTGATGGAACTAACATCATTATCTCTAGCTTGCTTGCATATATATATACACCTGCCTCTGGAAATTTACACTACATGCATCTGACGAAGTGAGTATTCACCCACGAAAGCTCATGCCCCAAAACGTGTGTTAGTCTATAAGGTGCCAGAGGATTCTTTGCTGCTTTTACTAATTTAAGTAGTGCCCAAGGAATGCATGCTAATGCAGGTCAGTGCCACATTAGACAAAAAACACTGCCATCAAGTGTGAGCAGATCTTACTAAACAGACTTTTCTTTATTTAAGAAGCTCATAAAAACAAAGACATACATTTCTAAACTATGTACATCTGTGTTAGCTAAAGCCAGGGGACAGTTTAATATAGCTTTTTTAGCCTTCCTACCTATGTGTATAGTAACCCTACTTGAGATTTCTCAGAGCTAGATGAGGGCAAAACAGAAGACTCCCCTGCTATAGACATGTAACTTGCATCGATGGCAACGCCATTCTTTAGGGACAGATCCAGTGTCAGAGGCAGAATCATCGCCGGAACAGCACTAGTAACATGCATAGTAATGTCAAATGTGTACACTAGTCAGTTCCTCTCCACACACTTTTTAAAATTTGGATCCCAGCATTGGCTTGGCTTTCAGAGACTAGCCAGTTATTCTCAGGATTGTTTTTAATTTATCTTTAATCCGGTCTTTAACTCCTGCACATTCTTTCACTCAAGGCCACGCTGCAATACCCGTCACTCATAATGTGCACATAGCACCAGAGTTGTGCTTTTTAATCTTACAGATAACAATCCAGACAGATCATCAGAGGTAATTTTGGGATGTCCCAACACATGGCATTTTTGCTAGAGGTATGATATTTATTGTATGGCATTTATAAAACTCCCCAAATTAAGGGGGAGGGGCAAGAAGAGAACTTGAATGAGAGTTGTCAGAACCTGTTATTTAGCTGTGATGTAAGTCCCACTCCTAAGAAGTTCTAGAAGCCAGTTGTATAGACTCATTATTCACCATGAACTCAGCCCAACAAGCAGCAGACTCTTCTGCATGGTAGTTAGATTATACCTGGAATTTTTTCAGTGAAAACCCAAGAGATATTACCCCTGCCATCTGCTACCAGTGGAATGGTAGCTACTGCCATGCTGTTAAACTGGTAAGGAACGTGGTCTAGTTTTTATCTTATATCTTGAAGAGAAACTGAACCCAGAGTTTCAAAACATTCCAACAGCCACAATTTAAACACCTGTTGGGAGAGAGGTGTGTATGTGCAGACTCACCAAAAAGGAGGATTTCAGCAAATAAAAGACACAGCTTTAAGGCTGTCTCCAGATTACTTACTTTTCTGCCAGCTCTTCAATGAACACGGCCACCGTGTTGTCATCAGGTCCAATTTCCTGGATATAAGCATTGTAGTACTCACCCCCATGCTCCAGACATACCTGAGAAGGAAATAAAGGGGAAGCAGGTAAACCCAAATGGTGACACATTAATGGTGCTCTGGTTCCCCCCAATGGTTGGTAACATAGGAGCTGTTTTCATGCTGCTCACATACCACCGAGTTAGCTTCAGAGTCTTGGAATACCTCAGTCCAGCACTCCCCGCCCTACCCGACAGAGACAGTAGAAGAGTGGGCAGCAGAGGGAGAGAGACTGCAGGAACAACAAGAAAAAGAAAAAAAAGAGATGACCTCATGGATGGAACAAAGGCAGGAGGGGGACAGGTCAGAACCAAAACTGCCTTGTACGATTCAACAACTAAACTAAACAGGACCTAGGCACTGCACACACACAAAACAGAAAACCCTTATTGTCCATCTTTCATCTCCATTCTGCTGAGGTTCTTATACAGTGCCAGTCACTGTGGCATCTGTGCATTTCAAGAGTTCATTCTTAAACTCCTCTACTTTCAGGATTTATAGCACTGGTTCCTGGTCAGCTTCCAAGCAGCCTTTCCCATGTACTATCTTGTGCTAGTTTTGAATTTACAGAAAGTTAATT
>NW_027428046.1:0-5219 GCF_003597395.2 Chelonoidis abingdonii | reverse complement strand
GCTGCACCACTGCCAAATACAGAGGTAAAATAATTAACTTTTCTGCTCGTACTCAAGAGTCTCATTTTATGCATCCAAGGATTGTATTAGCTGTTCTGGCCACAGTGTCAAACTGGAAGTTCATGTTCAATTGATTATCCACTCCCAACCCCAAATCTTTTTCAAAGTCCACGCTTCTCAGGATAGAGGCCCCCATCCTGTAACTATGGTGTACATTCTTTGTTCCCAGATATATACATTTACATTTAACCTTATTAAAACAGAAATAGTTTGCTTGTGCCCACTCTACCAAGCGATCTCAATTGCTCTGAACTAGTGATTTTTGTTGTCTGCAAACTTTATCAGAGATTTTTTTTCCAAGTCATAGATAAAGATGATAAAAAGAGCCAAAAACCAATCCTTGCGGTACTCCACTAGAAACATCCGCATAGTGACAATTCCCCATTCAGTTATATTTTTGAGACCTATCAATTAACCAGTTTTTAATCCATTTAATGTGTGCCAAGTTAATTTTATATTCTAGTTTTTAATCAAAATGCCATGTCCATAAAGTCAAATGTCTTACCAAGTCTATTATGTCAACACTATTACCTTTATCAACCAAGCTTGTAATCAAGTTAGTCTGACAGGTTATATTTTCCATAAACCCACATTGATTTGCATTAATTGCATCACCTTCCTTTAGTACATTATTAATTGAGTCCCCTGTCAGCTGCTCCCTTATCTTTCCCAGGATCCATGTCAGGCTGACAGGTTTATAATTACAGTACCTAGGTCATCCTGTTTTACTCCTTTTTCAAAAAAATTGGCACCCCATTAGCTAGCTGGTCTTCTGGAACTTCCTCAATGCGCCAAGACTTACTGAAAGTCAACATTAATGATCCAGCAAGCTCCTCAGCCAGCTCTTCCAAAATTCTTGGATGCAAGTTATCCAGACCTGCTGACTTCAATGTCTAGCTTTAATAGCTTCTGTTTAACATCTTCCAGAAATAAAAGGTGGAATCAAAGTGTGTTATCACCATATGATGAGACTGCATCATCTGCTTTTCCCCCCAAATACAAAACAGAAATATTTATTGAACCCCTGTCTTTTCTGCATTATTATTCATAATTCTACAATTTCCATTTAGCAATGGATCAATAACATTTTCAGGATTCTTTTTGTTTCTAATATATTTTAAAGTTCATTCTTGTCCTTAATTCTGCTGGCTATAGATTTCTCCATGTCTGTGTGCTTCCCTTACCAATTTTCTAGAATTCCTGACTATTGATTCATATTCATTACTATTCCCATCCTCTTTCTTCCATTTGTGTGTGTATGTGTGTGTAATGAGTGTGTATGTGTACAGCTGCATTTGCTACCCCTCTAATCTAGATTGCATTTTTTTTAAAAAACAGCACAGCCTCTTCCCTCATTTGTGGCTTTGGGGGAATTTAGTAAGGTTCTTAAATGATTCCCAATTATTCACACTCTTTTCTGGTAAAATTCTTCCTTCCCACTGATTTAACTCATAATTGCTTTCCAATTTGTGAAATCGGCCCTATTAAGTAAGTGTGTGTGTGCGTATAATACATATATAAAATTACTGATCTGGACTTTATTCTGTGTGCACATTGTAAATATGATCAAGTCATGATCAGTTCCTGTTTATCTGTAAAGTCAAGGTCTAATATAGAATTCCTCCATGTTGGCTGCAATACTTCTTGAGTTAGGAAATTGTCATTTATAAAATTTAGAAATTCCGAGGGTATCTTAGTACCGGCAGCATGAGACTGCCAGCATATGTCACTCAGATTGTAGTCCCCCAGAATCACAACATCTTTTTCTCCCACACATTGTAGATAGGTGCATAAGGAAGTGATCATCTTGTTCACTAGTGTTCATTGGTGGCCTGTGGCAGTCACCAACTAGTACCCCATCTTGTGTTTTATCTGTTAGGATATTGATTCATAAGCACTCAAGATCACTTTCTTCTAAGCAATCAGTGACTTGGAAATAGGTAATGCCATGTTTTCCATAATGTCCCTACCCTATCCCCTTTTACCCACTAAATCTTTCCTAGATAGGTTATAACTATTGATTTTATCATTCTGAGAGAGTGAATTATTCCACCAAGTTTCAGTAAAATCAACTAGGTCGAATTTATGCTCCTAAATGAGCAATTCCAATACCTCTTGTTTGTTACTCAGCCTCCTGGCATTAGGTTATAGTCAATTCAAGAATTTCTTCTCTTTATTCCCTTTGATTGTAGGGAGCAGCCTGCTTATGGGTTCTTGTGTGCGCTTCTGAATTCTAAGAAATAAAGTAATGTTACACTGAAACTTCCAGCAACAATATTATATGTATTTTTAATCAACATCTGTTTCTATGCTATGAAATATAACACTAACAATTTCTAATTAGTGAGTAATCTATAAAACTATAGCCTTGTTCAGAGATCTGTCTGTCTTGGGCATTTTTAAGGAACCAATAACGCTGTTATCAAAACATCAAACAAAATGAAGCAGCATAAGGGCTTTTCTACACTAGAAAGTTGCACAACTTCAACTATGCTGGTATAGTCACAAGTGGTACAACGCCCCGCCTAGTGGGGACACAGTTATCTTGGTATAAGGGTTAGTTATACTGGTATAACCATTCCAGTGCAGGAAGGGGAATAACTGTACCAGTACAAGGTGAGTCAAACTGACACTAGGGCTTTTACTCGTGTAACTACTTCAGTAAAAAAACAGCCCCCAATCAACATAGTTATAACTGTAACCTCAGCTTGCTCAGAACGCCCGTCTGTCTCCATCTAGTGGCATCTAGGCAGCTAGAGATTGATCCTGCTACAGCCTTGGCTAAGAGGTGTCTTTTCACCTCAGGCAGTAAAGGCTCATGCGTTCAACTGAAGAGATTACAAGCTCGATCCCTGCTGCCAAAACCCTAGTGTGGGTTGGCATTACATAACAGAATAACTTTTTAAGAGCAGACGGGGCCTAAGAGTCCAGAGCAACTGGTGTTTTCTATCTCTGAGATGGACTTTTAATTCTCAGTGTTCAGTGTTGATTACTGTGGTAGCAGTAAGGTGCCTTGAACAGTTATAAACAAAGTTGAAGGAGGAGTGGTGAGCTGAAGAGCATGTTATGCATTTCAGTGTAAAGATGTCACATGGGAAATAATATAATGAAGACACTTTAACAGTGTGTGCTGCACTGTGATGTATTGTTCTCAAGACCACTGCTACCTTTTGATGCTTGCAGCATGAAGGGCTACCCCTGAGTGTTGGGAGGGTAGCCACATACCTCCTGGATTCTACGGTTTCTTTAACAGACTTCACAAAGTTCTTGCTAAACTTCATTATTAAATGCCTACATTTTTACTGGTAACTGAAATGATGGCCCAAAAAGTCTATCTTTAGAAGTGCATGCTAAATTTTGTGATTAGGATAATCAGTCATACCACAGGACATACGATGGTTACCTCTGTGGAGTAAGTTGGCTATATGTATTAAAGCTGTTCAAAAATTTCCAAATATCAATTTTTGACCAAATAGCATATGTTTGTTGTAAATGTCAAGAACAAGTAACCCTGTTTTTCAACCAGCTGTAGAGATGGTGGAAAATTTTCAAAATTATAGTGAAAAGAGGGATTTACTTTTTTATGACAATTCCCCCCCACCTTTTTTTTTTACCAGCTTAGTTATGTATCATTATGAGGGAGGGGTTGTCTTCCTGTAGCGCACCAGATCGTGGCTACTCTTACAAGTCAAAAAATCAAGATAGATTGATTCATGGACATATCCAATTTTTAGATATGGTTGTTTCTTCTAGGTATCAAATTTCTTATCCAAATATCTATGTAAAACATGCATGATTATCATATATACAATATTTTAAAGTGAAACTAACAGTTTGTATATACTAAAGACAGGATGTTAAGGAAATATTTGTTGCATATTAAAGAATGAATAAAGTGCTGTGTTTCTAAGTAGGGATATTATGACTGCTCTTTTCGATTAGTCACAGAGCCCAATCATGTAGTGGTTAAGCAAGACTTGAGCTGAAGTCTGTGGAGTGATTTGCTTGTTTAATAACTGCAGGATGGGGGAGAAGGCACAAGCTTTAAATTTAGATGTTTGGGGTTTTTTATTTTTATGGGGGCTGTAAAGTTTGAGAATGTCTTGGTTTACATCACTTCCTCCTCCTCCTTCCTTCTTAACACACATGCTCATTAATCAGCCCAGATAATCTATAAGAGGCAACCGTCTTGCCTGTGATACAGTGTGGGATACTCTGGGCTATTTCTGATGGCCCTCCTCTGCTACTCTGCAATATGCTCTGTCTTGCTCATTGCAGGCCAGTTTTACTCCTAGTGCTAAAAGGACATGCTCGAAATTTGCATTAGTATTATTTGTATAAGATAGGACTTCAGTAAATGCTACACTGGGGTGGGGGAAAGCTTTTTCACCTGCAGTTGTCATCCTTTAATCTTCCTCCATTTTAATAACTTCCCTGCAATTTGTGGGTTTCTAGAGAGGGAAAAGAAAGTGTGCATGTTGACATTTATAAATATTTGATGCATAATTCCTCCCAACTGCCATCTAGCTGCTGTTTTTACCATAGCAGTTTTCAGAAAAAGTCTCAGGATAGTCACAGCAAAGAGCAAAGGATATAAAAATTAAAACCCTCTTTTTAGTGTAAATAAAACAGCGAATGTGCACAGCTAATAAAAGGCAGATTTTTAAAACCTAGTGTAGTGGGTGCAGAGTACCAAAGCTGAACTTTGTAAACTTGGTCAACTCTCCCAAATCTTACTTATTTTTCCTTGGAGGGAGACAACCAGATTTACTTGTGTAGTCCTTTGTGTTCCTGCAGTGTTTTAGACCTCTTTGTTCTTTATTAGTTTTCCATGTAGCCAAGATGCAGCTCTCAAGGTTCTCAGTGAAATTATTTAAGGTGTTACATCATATCCACCCTACAAGAATTCACAAACATCAAAAATTGATATAGTTAAAAAAGACCAAAAATGGGATGTACTATTGACAGCCTTGACAAAAATGTGACCCTAATTATATTAACTATATAAAATTGTTAAGATATTAGATTAATTGGATTATACTGTAAGAAATGTCAAGTTAATGATGGTGTGGAACACTGAAACGTTAGTTATGGTTTATGCTCTAAATTTTATGAAGTTTCTGATATCCTAAAGTAAGAACTTCAAATATTTGCACGCT
>NW_027428045.1:0-7758 GCF_003597395.2 Chelonoidis abingdonii | reverse complement strand
TTCACTCTAATTTAAGGTTTTGCATGCCGGTAATACATTTTAACGTTTTAGAAGGTCTCTTTCTATAGGTCTATAATATATAACTAAACAATTGTATGTAAAATAAATAAGATTTTTAAAATGTTTAAGAAGCTTCATTTAAAATTAAATTAAAATGCAGAGCCCCCGGACGGGTGGCCAGGACCCAGGCAGTGTGAGTGCCACTGAAAATCAGCTCACGTGCCGTGTTCGGGATTAGAGAGGCTGATCCCCCTGAAATCCAGGAAACTTGCGAGGAACCCTGCACAGAAGCTTCAAAGACTTCATAGCTTCTAATACCCAAGGGAACAGGAATCCCTTACCCAGTGAGGTCACAGTCTCATAGTTCTCCTGCATGTCATCCCTGTAGAGGGCTCTCTGACACGGGTCCAGCAAAGCCCACCCTTCCTCTTACACAGCCTCTTCCTCAAGCATCAGGAGCTCTGCTGCAAGTGCTTCCTTTTTTCATTCCTCTGAGTATGGGATGATCTGGACTGTTATTCTGCAGCCTGTCAAGGTGAGAAGGGAGACTGGGGCTTTGGTTCATTTAACACTCTGATTCCCCCTGGGCAGGAGCGGCGCAAGGGTTTTTGGCGCCCTAGGCAGGGGTCCTTCCATGCTCCCGGTCTTTGGTGGCAATTCTGTGGCAGGGGGGTCCTCCCACGCTCCCGGTCTTCTGGGCACTTCTGCGGCGGGTCCCAGAGCGAGTGAAGGACCTGCCGCAGAATTGCTGCAGATGACCCAGAGTGCAGAAGGACACCCCCCCCCCCCACCGCCAAATTGCCGCCCTCCCAAATCCTGGCACCCTAGGCGACCGCCTAGGTTGTCTAAATGGAAGCGCCGGCCCTGCCCCTGGGTTCTTTCCCTGCACACAGACGCTCTAGACTCTGCCATGCTGGGGAAATGATTCAACTAAGATTTTCGTAAAGAGTAACCTAAAGTTAGGTCCCAAACCCACATTCAGATCTCTCAATACGTGGTTGGAGTTCCAAAAATGCTGAGTCTGCAGCACTGGGGTTCGGTTGTGAGTGTTCAGCACTGCTGATCATCAGGCCATTTATTCAGCAGTCTGATGGAGGATTTAGAAAATTAACGTTAGACTCCTATATTTAAAAATCCTGGTTATAGTCACTAAATTACAGCACAGACCCAGCCCTTCACACAGGGCTTAATCCATTGAAACAACAGATTCAATCAAGTCAATGGGACCACGCAGACGGCAAAGACAAGCACATATAAGGCTATGTCTACACTACACTACAGACCTTACAGTGGCACAGCTGCACCGCTATAGCAATGCTGCTTTAAGGTCTCCCACCGGCATAATTAAACCACCCCTAACAAGTCACAGAAGCTATGATGGTGGGAGAGCTTCTTCCGCTGACATGGCACTATCCACACCAGTGCTTTTGTCGATGAAACTTATGTCAGTCGGGGAGGAGAGAGGGGTGTCCCACACATCTGATCAACAAAAGTTCTACCAACAAAAATGCTAGTGTAGACATAGCCTAAGGGGCTTGTCTATGTAACCCACATGCCTCCTGGGTGTGGGGTTCTCATAGACTTTAAGGTCAGAAGGGACCATTATGATCATCTAGTCTGACCTCCTGCACAATGCAGGCCACAGAATCTCACCCACCCACTCCTGTAACAAACCCCTGACCTAATTGTCTGAGACTATGAAGTCTCAATATTGGGTTGAGACCTCAAGCTGCAGAGAATCCTCCAGCCAGCAACTCGTGCCCCATGCTGCAGAGAAAATGTAAAAACCTCCAGGGCTCTGCCAATCTGTCCTGGATGAAAATTCCTTCCTCACCCAAATATGGCAATCAGTTAAACCCTGAGCATGTGGGCAAGACTCTCCCAGCCAGCACCCAGGAAAGAATTCTCTGTGAGTAACTCAGATCCCAACCCATCTAACATCCCATCACAGACCACTGGGCATACTTACCTGCTGAAATCGAAGATCAATGCCAAATTAATTGCCAAGTAGGCTATTCCCATCAACCATCCCCTCCATAAACTTATCAAGCTTAGTCTTAAAGCCAGATATGTCTTTTGCCCCCACTACTCCCCTGGAAGGCTGTTCCAGAACTTCACTCCTCTAACAGTTAAAAACCTTCATCTAATTTCAGTCTAAACTTCCTAGTGTCCAGTTTATATCCATTTGCCCTTGTGTCCACATTGGTACTAAGCTTAAATAATTCCTCTCCCTCCCTATATTAATCTCTCTGATATATTTATAAAGAGCAATCATATCTCCCCTCAACCTTCTTTTGGCTAGGCTAAACAAGCTAAGCTCTTTGAGTTCTCCTTTCATAAGACAGATTTTCCATTCCTCGGATCATCCAGTAGCCCTTCTCTGTACCTGTTCTAGTTTGAATTCATCCTTCTTAAACATGGGAGACCAGAACTGCACACATGTATCCAGATGAGGTCTCACCAGTGCCTTATATAATGGTACTAACACCTCCTTATCTTTGCTGGAAATACCTCGCCTGATGCATCCTAAACTGCATTAGCTTTTTTTAACAGCCATATCGCATTAGTAGCTCAATAGTCATCCTGTGATCAACTAATACTCTTCTGAGGTCCTTTTCCTCCTCTGTTACTTCCAACTGATGTGGTTCCCAGTTTATATAATTCTTGTTATGAAATCTCTAAATGCAAGACTCTTGCACTTTTCACTATTAAATTTCCATCCTATCAACTATTACTTCAGTTTAACAAGGTTCATCCAGATCTCCTGTATGATATTCCAGTCTCTCTCTGTGTTAGCAATACCCCCCAGCTTTGTGTTATCTGCAAATTTATTAGCACAATTCTTGCTTTTTGTGCCAAGGCAGTAATAAAAAGGTTAAATAAGATTGTGTCCAAAACTGATCCCTGAGGAACTCCACTAGTAACCTCCTTCCAGCCTGACAGTCCACCTTTCAGGAACCCACTGTAGTCTCCCCTTTAACAGTTCCTTATCCATCTGTCCCATCTATTGGGCTGAGACTACACAGAGAGATTAATGAGTCTGCTCTGACAACCATTAGCTAACAGTCATATGGCTTTTAGCTCATGCAGTAGAGCAGAGGTAGGCAAACCACGGGCTCAAGGCCACATCCAGCCCACAGGACCCTCCTGCACAGACTCCTGAGTTCTGCCCGGGAGGCTAGCCCTTTGGCCCCTCCCCCTGCTGTTCCCCCTCCCGCACAGCCACAGCTCATTGCCCAGTCAATACAATGCTCTGGGTGGCAACGCAGCTGCAGAGCTGCGGCCTGACCTGCTTGCTCTGTGCTGTACGGTGGCGTGGCTGGCTCCAGCCAGCGGAAAAAGCTGTCTGTCCTGGTGCTCTGGGCCAGCCCCCAGTGCTCCAGGCAGCGTGGTACAGGGATACAGGGTAGGAGTTCCGGAAGGTTGGTTTGGGGCAGGGTGTGTAATAGGGGCAGCAAGGTCAGAGGGTGAGGAACAGGGGGTTGAATAGGGGCAGGGGTCCCAGGCGGGGACAGTCAGGAATAAGAAGAGGGGTTGGATGGGGTAGCGGGGGCAGTCAGGGGACAGCGAGCGGGGGTTTGATTGCGGCAGATAGTCCCACGGGCCATCTAGGCGGCAAGAAAAGCAGGTTGGGAGGGTTGGATGGCAAGGTCCTCCGGCCCATGCTGGCGTTGGGGAGACACAGTCTTCCCTTAACCAGCCCTCTCTATTACAATTTGGAAATCCGATGTGGCCCTCAGGCAAAAAAGTTAATTTGCCCACCCCGTGCAGAGATTGGGGTAGGGGGGGGGGTTGGGGAGTGGGGGTGGTTGGGGGTCTCATGCATTTAGCCTTCAGATGGTCCAGGTTCGATCCTGCCACTCACGACTGAGTGTCTGAGTCGGTGTTACAATCTACCTTCAAATGCTGCAGCTGCGCCCTGGGCACTTCAGTGTAGACACTATTCCATACCAATGGGAGTTAGAGTCAGTCAACCCAAGTGCTGTCTGCATCCAAAATGGTTAGTGCTGGCAACAGCTACATTTTGCAGGGAAAGAGATATTCACATGCAAGAGACAGATTGTTAAAATCCTATTAGGCCAATGCTTTGTGGGTCCAGATAAAAGGGCTGGTCTATGCAGGAAACTTACATTGGCACAGCTATTAGGCATCTAGGGTGATGAAAAATCTGACCCACACCAAACAATTAATATACTTAAACTGACCTACGCCTCCAGTGTCAGCTTAGCGCTAGGTCACAAGGAAGAATTTAGGTCAAAGGAAGAATATCTTGTGACATTACCTACTTCTACTCGTGGAGGCCGGTAGTACCTACACCAACATTCAGAAAAAACCTACATCCTCAGGCATACATTGTGTCTACCAACTGAAGCAAAAACAGGTTTCAGAGTGCGTAGCCGATTAGTCTGGAATCAGCATACAATAAGAATCCTTGTAGCAAGCCTTAGAGACTAACAAAGGTATTTGGGCATAAGCTTCCTTGTGGGCTAATAATACCACTTATCATCAGATGCTATGAGTGGAACATACATTAAGCGGAGGCTGTAAATATACAGCATATGAAAGATGGGAGTTTGCCTTAGCCAAGTGGGGGCGGTGGTCAGTGCTAACGAGTCAATTCAATAGGTGGAAGTGGGGCTTAGTCTCAACATGTTGACAAGAAGAGGGTGGAATATTCAGCTTTGTAATGCTATAGGCCAATGTAAACAAGAGTGGCCATTTCAATATTTGGGTCCAATTGAAAGTGAGTTTTTAGTCCAACGAGAAGCTTATGACCTAAATAAATTTTGTTCATTCTCTAAGGTGCACCAAGGACTCCTCACATTTTTTACAGTGAAGTGCTAACAGTTTGGTGCGCTAGAGTGCTTTAATTGTCAGAGTTACCCTAAAATGCCTGGTCTAACACTATGGATAGTCCACCACCAGGCCAGCACTAATCCTATTTATGTGCGACCTAGGTGGTCCGCCTAGCGGCAACTAGGATTTGGGGGGCAGCATTTTGCCACCCTCGGCGGTAATTCGGTGGCGGGGGGGTCCTTCCGCGCTCCGGGTCTTCGGCAGCGGGTCCTTCACTCGCTCCGGGACCTGCCGCTGAAGTGCCCCGAAGACCAAGAGCACGGAAGGACCCCCCCCCGCCGCAGAATTGCCACCAACGACCGGGAGTGCAGAAGGACCCCCGTCTAGGGTGCCAAAAACCCTGGCGCAGCTCCTGTCCACACCCCTGAGCAATACAATCATACTAACCTAACCCCCCATGGGGACAGCACTAGGCTGAAAGAAGAATTCTCCTGTTGACATAGTTACCACTTCTCAGTGAGGTGGAGTACCTACGCCCATTGGCATAAGTAATGTCTTCACTGGAGTAGTTCAGCTGTGCAGTGCGTTAAGTGTAGACTAGCCCTAAAGTGAGTAAGAATTCTTGTCAAATGGGGGAAAATCCATGTGTATGCACAAGGGAGATTTATTCAAACCCTACCGCACACACATACACCTCAACACAATTTTTTTCCAGTCTATAGAGAGGAGAGTGTCTGACCTAGTAATTCCCTATCTGTCATATGTAAAGTTTACAGCCAAAATATTTTAAAATTAGAGCTATTGAAAAATCTGATAAAGGTTTTTAAAGTGATGAAAACAAAATCCCCCTGTCCAGCCCCTTCTCAAAAACAGGCTAAGTGGTGTTTACTGAAAAGTTTCTAAAACAAATTCACCCATTGACAGAAACTGTCAACCCTAAAGTTAATGAACATAAAATTTGCCAGACTGGATCAGAGCCAAGGTCCATCTAGTAATTCTGAACATGTTATAAGCTGAAGTTGTGCAGCCAAAGAGCAGAATCCAAGGAACCGCTTTGGGGGAATCCCCCTGATACTGTTGCCAAGGCAGGGCATTCCCCCAGCAGCACTGGACTGGCTTTTCCTCTCCCTGCCCCAGGAAAGTCAATCTGTCTGAGGTGCTGCAGGAAATGGGTCTGGGCAGGGTTGAGAGCCAGGAATGCTCACTCCCAACTTATTGCTCCTGCTGGCCCTTCCAGTCTCTCCCATGTCCCTCCTGCCCTCTCCTCAGGCTGAGTGTCTAGGTCCTGGCATTCTTTTTTTATATATATGGAGATATACCTATTTCATAGAACTGGAAGGGCTGTTGAAAGGTCATCGATTTCAAACCCCTGCCTTCACAGCAGGACCGGGTACTGTCCCTGACAGATTTTTGCCCCATCCCTAAATTGCTCCCTCGAGGCTTGAACTCCCAACCTGGGTTTAGCTCAAACCATTGAGCTATCCCTCCCTCAAGCTCTCCTGGAGATGGCTCGGCTCCTGCAGGCGCTCAGGGGAGCAGAGCTGGGGGCGGGGGGTCAGGGAGGGCAGAAGTTCTGGGACTCGCAGACCCCCGCCCCCCAGGAGCAGAGCTGGGGCGAGGAGGGGCCGGTGCTGCAGAGTCACTTTCCTGCCCGGCCCCAGACCTTTCCCCCGGGTCTCTCCCCTCACCTGCAGGCTCTGGTTCAGGGGCTGGTGGCGGCAGAGCCCGGGGCTGCCCCAGGGGCTGGTTCCAGCCCCTGGAGAGAGTCCCCCCGGCTGGGCACAGAGGGGCGCTAGGGAATGGCTCTCCCCGCACAGAACTCGCTGGGGAGCAGCAGCGGCTCAGCCCGAGCTCTGGGCTGGCAATGGAGTTGGCAGCAGCAGCAGCAGCAGCAGCAGCTTTTGAGATCACAACCGGAGAAGTTAAAATTTCAGGTCTCCTGAGCGGACAAAGAGTTAAAGGCAGAGAGGAACAGGAGCTGCGGCCGCTGCCGCCCCGCACTAGCCAGGGCCCTCTAGCAACCACTGTGTACGTAGTCCCCACCCTGGAGTTCCCAGGGGGGCAGAAACGGCATGTAGAAGGGGCCTGGCCAGATTCCTTCTCTCCTGCCTGGACAGACAGAAACCTCCAGCGTGCATGAACAGCCAGAGGCTCACGAGCCCCAGAGGAACCTGGCTCTGCTGCCAGCTAGGGCTAGGCTGGCCCTGCAGCTATTTATATTGTGGTCCCGGAGGGAACAATACACACCCCTGAAGTTACCTCTGTCTACTGGAGTCTCCTCATCCCCACCTGCTGTGTCACGGGGGGAGGGAGGGAGAACTGCTGGGTGTCCAGGCTGCCCCTAAGGAGAACAGGGGTGCCAGGTGGGGAACTGGCATGGTGGGGTGCTCTCACAGCTGGGGATAGACCCACCAAGGCTGTCATGGTGGGCGGCTGAGAAGTGACAGGGATGGGGCTGCAAGGGCTGGTAAGGAGGCAGAGACAGCCCTTGGAGCTGTAAGGGAGCTGGCCCCAGAGCCAGGGTGTAATGGACACAATGGCTTTGTTTTAATCACCCCATGATGTACAAACCAAATGGCCAGATATCAATCTGGTGTAAATCCACCCAGCTCTGCCGATTCCACTGGAGCAATGGCCTGTTCACACCAATGAATTTAGTTACAAAGCAAAAGGAGTGCTGGTGAGACATTCAGTGACTGGCAGGGGGCTCATAGAATCATAGAAGATTAGTATTGGAAGAGACCTCAGGAGGTCATCTAGTTTGACCCCCTGCTCAAAGCAGGACCAACCCCAACTAAATCATCCCAGCCAAGGCTTTGTCAAGCCGGGCTGTCATAAACGGATAGTCAAGGGTTAATGTCTCTTTTACCTGTAAAGGATTAAGAAGCTCAGTAAACCTGGCTGACACCTGACCAGAGGACCAATAGGGGGACAAGATACTTTCAAATCTTGGTGGAGGGA
>NW_027428044.1:0-1866 GCF_003597395.2 Chelonoidis abingdonii | reverse complement strand
GACCCCATGGAACCAGTCTCTAGGAAACAGATAAATGCATGGAGGTTAAGTCCATTAATGGTGTCCCTAGCCTCTGTTCGTCAGAGGGTGGAGATGGATGGCAGGAGAGAGAGATCACTTGATCATTACCTGTTAGGTTCACTCCCTCTGGGGCACTTGGCATTGGCCATTGTCATCGGTAGACAGGATACTGGGCTGGATGGACCTTTGGTTTGACCCAGTATGGCTGTTCTTATGTTCTAACCTAAATTAACCCAAAGTTATGGGGACAGATACAAGTCAAGGAAGCCAGGAGAGTATCAGAAACCTGGAAAAATCTCTGACTGGATGGGCTCAGGCATTTGGTCACAAGCTGAGATGGTTCAAAAGTATTTCAAAAGGATTTTTTTAAGCAGAATTTTTTTTTATTGTTTCTTTAAACAAACACAGCAAGCAGCAAATATTTGGCCATGCACTTTTGAAACGTCAAACCATATTCAGGTTTGGCAGACTAATTTCAGCTTTTCAATTTAAAAAAAACAAAAACAAATTTTGAAGGAAAGCAGACATTGTCCGTGATTTTTTTCTGCTTTTTAAAAACCCCTAGTTTTCAATCCAAAAAAAGTTTTGATGGAAAAATATTTGTCCAACCCTTTTAATGAGCTTTAGTGCCTTTTAGCACTAGCTAATGCCGAGAACCAGTGATAGCTTGTAAAAAAGTGGTCTCAAAATTGGGTTTGTGCCGAGATGTGGAAGGTTTATTTCTCCCAGGGCAGCCTATGGGAGGGGGGGAGGGGGAAGAGCAATTGGGGCAATTTGTGCCAGCCCCCACGAGAATATAGTATTGCAAATTTTTTTATGGAAGGGGCCCCTGAATTTGCTTTGCCCCAGGCCCCCTGAATCCTCTGGGGGGCCCTGCATATCAGGAGCTGTATACCCCATGCATTCTTCCCACCATATTGTCCCTACAACCCCCAGCAGAGATTCCTTGTGCTCTCATTCCCATTTCTCATTTTCTGGGACTGGGAGAGGAGAGAGTGCATGGGAGTCTGCCCTCAAATCATTTCTTTGAGCTAGACAGATTGACACAGTGGTGAAACTACTGGCTCTGCTAACCATTTAGCATGAGTTGTATGTGTCTCATGTGCCCCTTTTGTTTCCCGCTGCCCATGGGCAGCAGGTATCATAGGCAGAGGGAGGCTGTGCCTCCCTAAACAGCTTAGCAAGGCCCTGCCCATGCTCCACTGCCAGGCCCGCTACTGCAATTCCCAATGCTCTGTCCTAGCCCAGGCCGGCCTGCCTCCTGCAGGGTCTTGAGGTGGTTGGGGCTGCACTGCCTGCCAGGTGCACCACGGTTAGAGGCACTACTGGTGCATGGGGGCTGGCTGACCAGTGCCAACTGCACTGGGGCTGGGGCACTGTGGCCACACTAGGCTCCTGTGGGGGCAGGGGGAGGGGAGTAGGGGATAATGGGGGGATTAGCCCCTCCCCCAATTTTCACCAGTCAGTGTTATGCCCGCTGATGCCTAGAACGTTCCCCGAAGTTTATGAGCTGACACATGCAAAAAAAGACACAGGTGCTATTGACCTGAGTGCAAGACCTCACATTGCTCAACATAATAGAACCTCAGGGTTGAAAGGGACCTGAGGAGATCTAGTCCAACTCCTGCTCAAAGCAGGACCAATCCCCAACTAAATCATCCCAGCCAGAGCTTTGCCAAGCCTGACCTTAAACACCTCTAAGGAAAGAGATTCCGCCTCCCTAGGTAACCCATTCCAGTGCTTCACCACCCTCCTAGTGAAAAAGTTTTTCCTAATATCCAACCTAAACCTCCTTTACTGCAACTTGAGACCATTAATTCTTGTTCTGTCATCTGGTACCACTGA
>NW_027428043.1:0-2286 GCF_003597395.2 Chelonoidis abingdonii | reverse complement strand
AGAAAAAGACATAAAAATGGTTCTGTAGCAAAGATGACAATATACAGGCAATGCTTAAAAGAAAAACTTGGACATAAACCAAGCCTTATCCAAAAGAATTTAAATTTAAACATTCCAGCAAAAACACACATGTAAATACAAAAAACAAAACAATATAGCTATTGTTTTCTACCTTTGTACTCACAACTGGAAACAAGAAGATTAGAGAGCTGGAGATAGAGAGAACCACTCTCAGAGCGAGGAAGAGCACTAGAGACACAGACAAAAGACACACACCCCAAAATTCCCTCCCTGAAGCTTTGAAAAAAATCCGGTTTCTCTGATGTGCCTACTGTTCAGGTGTTTGTTCCCTTTGTTAACCCTTTACAGTAAAGAACATTAACCCTTTAGCTATCTGTTTATAACAGTGTTGCGTGCTGTGTGTGTGTGTGTGTGTGTGTGTGTGTGTGGTGAAATATCCTATACGAACCTAAGTACTGGAGAGGGATGGTAGGACCCCAGGCCTCAGTAATAACGGACCTATCAGTAAGGGAGACCTTGTATTTATCTCTAAAATCCTTTGAGGAATCTATCCCCTAGTGCAGTTCCAGTTCTATATATCATTCTAATCAGTAGGATTGCCATGTATGACATTGCACAGGGTAGAGACTGCTCCCACCACTGGAAGGACACAGTTTTCATGTCACTTCAGACATTATACAGCTGCTTCTGAGGAGATATGCCTCAGAATAGGGCACAGCTCTGCTACTGCATAATTCTGTGGAGTACTTGTGGGCAGCAGCCACAGAGGCTGTTTTAGGTTGTCTATAGAGACTGCAGTCAGCACAATCTCTGAATTATTATTCTGCCTGCTTCATTTAGTAAGATTGTACCTTGGTGACTAAACTCATTATTATACAATAAAAGCAAAACAGCTTATGTTGTGTCAAAGTACTGAGCACTGCTCAGAACACAAAAAGAAAGTTGGTTTTGCAATACTAACCAAGACAACTGATGAGCTGCTGTTCCACAACATTTGCGATGTGCAGAACTAGGAGCTGGCATTCCTCCATGTAATGATCATTTGCTATACAGTATATATGGGGAGGAGAAGAGAAGAGAAGAACTGTGGAAGCAATAGCCATTTACTATTCTCCATGGTCATTGTAAAAGGAGAAAATAAATAAGATGAATTATTGATGGCACTTACCATTTATGCTTCTGTGAAATGGCCTGGGTAATAACCACAGTATTCTTCTCAGTTAATATTGTCTAAAAAGATGGGTTGGTCAGATATGATACATCTGTGGTTTGAACTATCCTCTAATAAGTCAAAACACTATGTCTGCATTTATGGGAGACACTGAAATATTTCCTCTGGACATGCCCACTCTATTTTTGATACATTTTGTGCCATTACTTGAAGCATTAGTTAGTGCCATGGAAAACAGAACAAGAGGAATATAACAGTACATAAAGCTCCTTTTCTCACCTGTTACCACCCCATGAAAGATTAGGAGAGTGTTTCTTGAGACACCCACTGACAGCTGAGATGGCAGAGATGTAATCTGACATAAAGCAATTGGACAGAAGCAGGGCTTTTCTTGTGCAGTGCTGTGAGATGTTAAACTCCCATTGTATAACTCAGCCGTAAACATTTGCTCCAGGCTCAAACTTGGCACACAATGTTACATCTAGGGAACAAGCTTCATTTAAGCAAATTAAAAAATATCGGTTTGCTCATTTGAAAATTTATGAGAGCCAACATTACCCTCCCTTGCATACGACTCAACAGGGATTTGATTTATCAAAATTAATTTGGCAAATGATTAGTCCATAACAAGGAGTAATTGCCTCTGGAATTCTTTTTGGGGAGGAGAAGGAAGTACAGCAGCTGCCATTTTAACTTTGAGAAGTAACTAACATGCATGCAGAGATCATGTGCTTTTATAAGGATTCCTAGTCTGAATTTCCAATGTCCATAAATGCATGCAGTAGCTCTAAGCATGGTAGACTGGAGTTTCCCGTCTGAAGGGAAGGTCTCCTAACAGGACAAATAAGGTTTTCTTTTATCACTGTTTTGAAGATACTTATTTCATATTTGAAGGCGCAGCACCAGGGTTTCTGGCGCCTTAGGCGGGGGTCCTTCCGCGCTCCCGGTCGGTGGCAATTTGGCGGCGAGGGGGTCCTTCTGCGCTCCTGGTCTTCAGGGCACTTCATGGTGAGTCCCGGAAAGAGTGAAGGACCCACCGCAGAATTGCCACTGAAGACCCGGAGCGTGGAAGGACACCCCCCCCCCCCCCCCCC
>NW_027428042.1:0-1620 GCF_003597395.2 Chelonoidis abingdonii | reverse complement strand
ATTTGCGGCCACACTAACCCTAATCCGACACAGCAATACCGATTTCAGCGCTACTCCCCTCATCGGGGAAGAGTACAGAAATCAGTTTTAAGAGCTCTTTATATCGATATAAAGGGCTTCATTGTGTGGACAGGTGCAGCGTAAAATCGGTTTAACGCTGCTAAATTCAGTATAAACACGTAATGTAGACTAGGCCTCTGGGTCGATTCCACTAGCGGAAGCAACAAAGTAGTCATGCTGGTTTTCTTGAAACGTGGAGATAACACAGCAGTCATTGAAAAATCTGTGAAAAATAAATGGTGTTGGCAGTGGTACAAAGAGAGAGTGTCTTTAAATGGGGAGCATGAACAGTGGATACAGAAAACTGACATTCCTTAACAGTGTTCTCATATTTGTGAACAGTGTCTGAATGCACTTCTTTAGTATGCGGTCACATTCATGATGCTAATATTCATATTTGTTTTGTATTGTGTATGTGCAACTGTTAAAATATAAGGTGCTAAAACTTTGCTTTGCTACACTCCAACTTACATTTTCTTTGTCTTGGCTATTTTGCTGTGCTCCCACCCCCCATGTATCCCAGATTTGGCTTAGAAAATATGGTCACCTTACCTTAGTTACTATAATGGGGAATGCACGTCTGTTGGAAAGAGCTAGGCTGGAGGAGAGAGAGAGATTTAGTGGGTGATCAGGTAGAAGAAGAAGGTTTGTCCGCATTAGGGGGTGGTTGTGCTGCTTGTTAAAGCATTACAAGAAGATACTGCAGCAGGAAGAGGGAATGTTGTGATAACGCTAGGTTGCTTTGGATGGTGGAATTGATCAAACAGTTGTAAATTACAATTCAGTAAACTTAATTGGCATGTCCAAGGATACCTGTGTTACCATGTTAAATACACTACAGCTGACCACAGTAGCTGAGGGTTTCTACACTTCATATCTATGTGGTATCCTTGTTCACCTATAATTCTAGTAGTAAAATACTCTGAGGCAGTTTCTACCATGTCTTCCACTTCTCCTGAACCTATGCCTAGTTTTAATTCCTTGTAAAAATAAATCAGATTTATATACATAAATCTAATCCATTAAAAAAACATGGGAGGAATCAATTAGAATCTATTAATAGTGCTAAGGAGACATTCATACTGCATTTCATTTTGCCCTTTGCAACTAGTGTTACCTGGGGTTCTTTCAACCCAAAGCTCTTGCTAACTGTATGTACTCTTTGCAAGGCAGCATCAGGAATAAATCAAAGGAGGACACAGCACATCCATCTGATTAAAAGATTGGCACAAACCAGAGTGCTTTCATCTAAAATTACTATTTTATTAGATCTCAAGCACACAGATATGCAAAAGGTTAGAGTACCCTGAATCTATAGTTACCTCCAGTCCGGAGTAGTCTCGAGTGGTCAAATGGCAAAGTTCAGGTGGCCAACCATCTGCCTGTCTCTGGGATCTCAAGAGGTGCCCAGAAGGTCAAATCTGACTCACTGAGACCAGTGAAGTCCGTTTGTATGGAAGTTTGGTTATTAATGAGAGTCTCCAGGTTGGAGAGCTCTTTTTTGATGTTTTCCTGTTTGCTGTATAGGATGCTGATCAGGTGGTTCCTCAGTTTCTTTGA
>NW_027428041.1:0-1010 GCF_003597395.2 Chelonoidis abingdonii | reverse complement strand
ACGGTGAGTAAGTTGCAGCGCTGTAAACCCACCACCAGTGCTGCAACTCTCCAGTGTAGCCAAGCCCTGAGTGTAGTCGCAGCGCCAGCGCTGGGCACTGCATGTACTCCACATCCTCATGGGGTTTAGCTTGCAGCGCTGGGAGCCGTGCTCGGGGTGTGTTTTTCACACCCCTGAGCGAGAAAGTTGCAGCGCTGTAAAGCGCCAGTATAGCCAAGACCATAAGTTTGGTTAATTTTGACCAAATTTGTAGGTGATATATATGTTATGCATTTTTCTGTACTGTTTTGACTTTAAAGCAAAAGTCTGTAGTCACAGGAGAGTATGAGCTTAAAGGAAATATTAATAGAGCTGCTTCTTGCCTGGGCTCAATCTAGTATAGTGGGTAGACTTTTCATGTGACATGGGGGTTCAATTTCTCCTGCCTGCTGAGGAGAAGAAGGGGTTTAGCTTGGCATCTCCCAGTATAGGCTCCTCTTTTAATTAGCTATGACTTGGGGGTACAAAAATGCAGATTACTATTTTGCCCCCTGTGGGAGACGCTTGTTCAAACTCCTCCTTTGTGAAGGGATATGAACAGGGGTGTCCCATCTTCCAGGTACCTCTTTCCCCTACACCTCCATGGCAACATGAAAGGTGGGGGATTATTGTTTAGACCTCCTCTGTTTCCAGAAAGACATGGGCCTCCTGAGAAAGGAGGGGATTTTAACAGGGATCTCTCTCTCACCTTCAGCCCTTTCACCTAGGAGGTGATCCAGCCTTGTTCAAGTTTCTTCTTAACAGGCCAAGGGAGGATTTTGAACTGGGGTTTCCCACTTTCTATGTAAGTAGCCTACCCACTGGGCTACAGAGTGATCCTAATTTTCTTGCTGGTCCAATTACTATTTAATTACAGTGGAACAGCTTCAAGAGGTAAGCGTGCAGAAGCTCCCATTTAAACCCCTTGTCCTCATCTGGTAGAGGACAGACTTGAACTAGCAACTCTGAGTTTCCCAGGGGTGTAGCCTAAT
>NW_027428040.1:0-1052 GCF_003597395.2 Chelonoidis abingdonii | reverse complement strand
TTAACCCTGGGGCCCCTATCTCTAGCTCCGGGAGACCCTTAACCCTGGGGCCCCTAACCCTAGCTCCGGGAGCCCCTTAACCCTGGGGCCCCTAGCTCTACCTCCGGGAATCCCTTAACTCTGGGGCCCGTAACCTTAGCTCCGGGAGGCCCTTAACCCTGGGGCCCCTGGGCCTAGCTCCAGAAGGCCCTTAACGCCGAGCCACTGGCGCTATCTCCTGGAACCCCTTAACTCTAGGGCCCCTGGCCCTAGCTCCGGGAGACCCTTAACCCTGTGGCCCCTGACCCTAGCTCTGGGAGGCCCTTAACCGTGGGGCCCCTGGCCCTAGCTCCGGGAGGCCCTTAACCCTGTGGCCTCTAGACTTAGCTCCGGGAGGCCCTTAAGCCTGGGGCCTCTAGCCTTAGCTCCGAGAGACCCTTAACCCTGGGGCCTCTAGCCTTAGCTCTGGGAGGCCCTCAACCCCGGGGCCCCTAGCCCTAACTCAGGGAGGCCCTTAACCCCGGGGCCCTTAGCCCTAGCTCCAGGAATCCCTTAACCCTGGGGCCCCTAACACTAGCTCCGGGAGGCCCTTCACCCCGGGGCCCCTATCCCTAGCTCCGTGAGGCCCTTAACCCTGGGGCCCCTAACCCTAGCTCCGGGAGGCCCTTAACCCCAGAGACTCGAACCCTAGCTCCGGGAGGCGGTTAACCTCAAGGACCCTAAACATAGCTCGGCGAATCACTTAACCCTGGAGCTCCTAAACTTAGCTCCGAGAATCACTAAACCCTGTGGCCCCTAGCCCTAGCTTCGGGAGGCCCATAACCCTGGGGCCGTTAAAACTTGCTCCGGGAGGCCCTTAACCCTGGGGCCCCTAGATCTAGCTCCGGGAGGCCCTTACCCCGGGACCCCAAGTCCTAGCTCTGGAAGGCCCATAACCCTGGGGCCCCTAGCCCTAGCTCCGACAGGCCCTGAACCCTGGGGCGCCTAGCCCTAGCTCCGGGAGGCCCTTAACCCCGGGGCCCCTAGCACTAGCTCCGTGATGCCCTTAACCCCGGGGCCCCTAACCTTAGCTC
>NW_027428039.1:0-1094 GCF_003597395.2 Chelonoidis abingdonii | reverse complement strand
TGGTCAGGTGACAGCCAGGCTTACTGAACTTGTTAACTCTTTACAGTAAAAAGATATATAAAGTACTTTTGTTCTACTAACTCTTACTATCTGTTTATGACAATCTGTCTTTGTGATCCAGGCTGTTATGCGCGGGAGAGGAGAGGGAAGAATGTGAAGTGCAAGGAACTTCCCACCTCAAACATGTGAAGCCTATGTAAGGAGCAGGCAAATTGTGGTTCCTGCACTCAGCAAAGCAGAGTCTGCTCTATCCCTATTGTCCAGGGCCATACAGAACCTCAAAAGGGGGAAAGAAAAGACAGAGAGGATGTAGGTCGTGGCCCTGCAATCCCTTCTGTGCACAGTGGGGAAGGCTGCACTTAATAAAGGGGTGTAGTAGGGAACATGCTGGCCTGCAAGCCAGAGGGTATACAGAGGCATCCTTCTGAATGTCTGTTGGGGTTTTCCTTAGCATAAAGTAGCTCTGGCTTGTCCCTTAATCCTGAGCCTGTCAAACATGATATAGCTCCCATGTTCGGTACTGTATGTAGAGATTAGGGCTGTTGATTAATCACAGTTAACTCACATGATTAACTCAAAAAAAATCACAAAAAAATTGTGATTAATCGCAGTTTTAATTGCACTGTTAAACAGCAGAATACCAATGAAATTTATTAAATATTTTGACTGGTTTTCTACATTTTCAAGTATATTGATTTCAGTTACACAGAATACAAAGTGTACAGTGCTCACTTTATATTATTATTTTATTACAAATATTTGCACTGTAAAAGTAATAAAGAAAAGAAATAGTATTTTTCTATTCACCTCAAATAATGTAGTGCAATCTTGTTATCATGAAGGTGCAACCTGTAGATTTTTTTTTACATATATGCACTCAAAAATAAAACAATGTGAAACTTCAGAGCCTACAAGTCCACTCATTCCTACGTCTTGACTTGTTCAGCTAGTTGCTCAGAGAAACTAGAAATGAGCAGCATTATCTCCTGCAAATGTAAACACACAAACATTTGTCTGAGCAATTGGCTGAACAAGAAGTAGGACTGAGTGAACTTATAGGCTCTAAAGTTTCATATTGTTTTATTTTTGAATGC
>NW_027428038.1:0-1155 GCF_003597395.2 Chelonoidis abingdonii | reverse complement strand
CGGGGGGGGTGCAAAGTGGAAGTTTCGCCTAGGGCGCGAAACTTCCTTGCACCGGTCCTGGCCTTAGTGTAGGTAGGAAACATTTACTCATATTGGCCACAGACAAAAGACCATGGAAATCAGCAGGAGTCATTCCACAGACTTCAATACACTTTGTATCAGGCCTGTGTCACTGAGGATAAAGACCCCAAGCTGTAAGCCTATATAGTGTAATAGACCAAAAGATGGCAAATTAAAGGGGAAAGAAATCAAGATCAGCGAGGTAAAGCATGTCCCAGGAAATTACTTTTCACTATTTAATGCAAACAAAAAGACATCTTGTTCACTTTAATTTCTGCTTTTGGTTGTATTTCTTCTTTTTAAAGAAGGGAATAATATACTAATTAAACCCATTTTTCTAAATATAAATCTTAAGGCTGCTTTTTTTCCATGCCACGATGCACAAGCCAGAGAAACGCTATACCCTTTTCAGGCTGCCTCAGTTAAAATTCTGAACATATCTTTCCTTATTATTGCTTTATTCTGTGGGTATGCTTCATAACACAGAAAACAGTGGATTACTGTGAAAAGAAATATGAAGGATGTTTTGATTTTGTTATGAATCAGAAGGCACTTATTTCAAGACACTCCTCAAAATATGTGCACTTTAGACTTATGTTGGGAAGAATGTGAGAAAAAGGATGAGATTTTAACTCAGATTATAATAATTATCAGGCTGTGGAAATATCATAGACTGTCTTTCATTAAATCTCTGGATAGGTCATTTAGGCTGCAATACCGTGCGTATTGATAACTTACTTCCAAAGTACTGTCTTAATTCATCATTAGGTGCCTGACTAGCAAGGTATTTAACCATATGCCTAAATTTAAGCATGCAAGTAGTCCCACTGAAGTCAATGGAAGTACACATGTGCTTTAAGTAAGGCACATGTTTAAGTGCATTGGGGACTTGAAGCCGCTTTTCTTCCAGTTTCTTCAAAATAAGCTGTTCCTACCTGTCCTTCTCAGCCTTCCATATACTTTTGCAATCAATACCGATCTCTAACTCACGCCAACTTAACTTCAATCTGCAACACTGACTGACAAATTAATTTACAGTCTCATCTAGAAAAGAACAATGGAGAGTTGGCAGTTTTTCAAAGGGACACTATTAAG
>NW_027428037.1:0-1338 GCF_003597395.2 Chelonoidis abingdonii | reverse complement strand
AAACTGGACGCAGTACTCCAGATGTGGCCTCACCAGTGCTGAATAGAGGGGAATTATCACTTCCCTTGATCAGCTTGCAATGCTCCTACTAATGCAGCCCAATATGCTGTTAGCCTTCTTGGGAACAAGGGCACACTGCCAACTCATATCCAGCTTCTCGTCCTCTGTAATCCCCAGGTCCTTTTCTGCAGAACTGTTGCTTAGCCAGTCAGTTCCTAGCCAGTAGCGGTGCAGGATTCTTTTTTCCTAAGTGCAGTACACTGCACTTGTCCTTGTTGAACCTCATCAGATTTCTCTTGGCCCAATCCTCCAATTTGTCTAGGTCACTCTGGACCCTATCCCTACCCTCCAGCATATCTACCTCTCCCCACAGGTTAGTGTCATCCGTGAAGATTCAAAAGTTAAAAAAAAAAAAAAAAAAAAAAAAAAAAACCCAAGTGAGAATTTAAGTGACCACATAAAAACAGTTTAATTTTCTTCAGGAATATCCTCATTTGCCCTCAGAGTTAATCTAACAACTTTCAGAACAAACCAATTTTCCAAGCAAAATTCACATCAATATTAAAATAGGATTTTTTAACAAAAGCTGGTGGCCACAATCACTTTTAGTATCTAGAAGTTGGCACTAAGTCTTTCATGTATACACTTTCTATACCTATTAGATATTTGGCTGTTGGTACAAAAGAAGAAACCCTAACCCTAAGAAATGGAAATAAGTAGTGGTTTAGCCTTTTCCTTAAACAGATTTGCTTTAGTCTTCACACTATTCATACGCACACTTTAACCTGAAGGACCCAATCCTGCTTCCACTGAAATCAATTTTAACAATTCTCATTGACTTCAATAATGCAGGATCAGGCCCTAAAACTGAATGTGTACTGCAATTAAAAGTCTCAAATGCAAGTCCTCCATTAAATATTTTAGAGGCCTACAAGACTGACAGAGATATCAAAAATGCTTCATCTTAATTCTGCAAGTACAGTAGAACCTCAGAATTATGAACTGACCGGTCATCTACACACCTCATTTGGAACCGGAAGCATGCAGTCAGGCAGCAGGAGAGACCAAAAAAAAGGGCAAATCCAGTACAGTACTGTGTTAAACGTAAACTACTAAAAAAATAAAAGCAGCAAAGAGTCCTGTGGCACCTTACAGACTAACAGATGTATGGAGCATGAGCTTTCGTGGGTGAATACCCACTTCGTCCGATACATGCGTCCGACAAAGTGGGTATTCACCCACAAAAGGTCATGCTCCAATATGTCTGTTAGTCTATAAGGTGCCACAGGACTCTTTGCTGCTTTTACAGATCCAGACTAACACGGCTACCCCTCTGAT
>NW_027428036.1:0-1107 GCF_003597395.2 Chelonoidis abingdonii | reverse complement strand
GTCCATTTCATTCTTTGGCTTTCTGGTACGCTTGTCTCAGCTCCTTAAGTTTCACATAGCACTGTGTTGAGTCCCTGTTGTGGCCTCTGTCCATCATGGCCTTGGAGATTTTTTCAAATGTTTTGGCATTTCGTCTATTGGAACGGAGTTCTGATAGAACAGATGTCTCCCCATACAGAGATCAGATTCAGTATCTCCCATACAGTCCATGCTGGAGCTCTTTTTTTGATTCTGGGACTGCATGGTCACCTGTGTTGATCGGCACTCCATGCTGGGAAAACAGGAAATGAAATTCAAAAGTTCACAGGGCTTTTCATGTCTACCTGAGCAGTGCATCTGAGTTCAGATTGCTGTCCAGAGCGGTTACAATGGTGCACTGTGAGATAGCTCCCGGAGGCCAATACCGTCGAATTGCAGCCACACTAACCCTAATTCAAAATGGCAATACTGATTTCAGCGCTACTCTCCTTGTCGGGGAGTATAGATATCGATATTAAGAGCCCTTTATATTGAAGTAAAGGGCTTTGTTGTGTGCACAGGTGCAGGATTAATTTGGTTCAATGCTGCTAAATTCGAGATAAACTTGTAGTGTAGACCAGGCCTAAGACACAGCTCCCCAACTCACATTGGCTAATGATAGTTAAGACAGATCGAACCGATACTTCACGTGCACTAGCACAGCTTCTGCAGGTCAAATTATGCCCTCACAAACCCCTGTGCACTTATATTAGCTTTTAGTGAGTTTGCCCGAATCACTAAATATGAGCAGAAATATGCAGAGAGGTAGCTAAAAGGTATAATTTGATCCACAGGATCTTCTACTGGTGATGATGCATTTGACAGAGACTGAGTATCAGAACCTGGGCTGAATAGTATTAAAGCAAATTTCTATTTGCCAAGTAAAACTTGATATAGAAATCAGTGAAAAATGAAAAACAAACACACACACACACACACAGTCTTTTTGGAACATTTATTGCAATGAAAAAGGCAGTCATGCCAATTTGGGCTTTCCACCTGTTTCCATCTTCCTCTGAATCATAATTTTTTTTTCTGCTGATAATACCTATTTTTAGTATGATTGGTGTCTTTTAAAAAGCCTAGAGC
>NW_027428035.1:0-1401 GCF_003597395.2 Chelonoidis abingdonii | reverse complement strand
CCTGGCTTTCCCCTCAGACTCCCAGCTCCGCATTCCTTTGCAAATAATTCTATGCCTGATCGGAAGCAGCGCTTCCGTGGCTGCATACCTGACGTGGGCTGCACAACAGCTTGGCTCGGGCGAGCGCAGACTGGCAAGCGCTTCCTCCCCCCAGCCCCAGGCTTCTGGCTCCGGCCATTTTCCCATCAGCTTCCTGCCAGTAACATATGAACTGCTAATTGCATCCTGCAGCGTGAGAGCCCAGGCCCTGCTGCCTAGGGCGGCCTCAAGCTGCCATGTGGCAGCAGCTTTGCAGGCTTAGGGACAAGCAGTGCACCCGTCAGCGTGCAGAGCGTGGCTCAGACTGGGTGCTCTGCCCTGGGCACAGGTTGTCGGCTGGGGAAGGGTGTCACGGACTCCCAGGCCCCGTGCTCTCTCCCGGCTCCGTGCAGTCCTTGGAGGAACCGCCTTCAGTGCTACAGCCCTTTTTGGGGGTCCACTTTCTCGGGGGTTAAGTCGTAGGCACCGCCACCTCCTGGAACTGCACGTCTCTGAGCCCTCAGCATGCCTGCCTCTGCCCTGGGCCCCCACAGGACGTCTCCTCACTCTGGACCCCTGGGGCCTCCACTCCCAGAGGGAATAACGACACCCTGATCTCTAGACCAGAGCTATTCTCAGCCAGCGTAACACAGGGGGGTTTATTGAGGATCTGAACCCAGCACAGGAAACTCTCCAGGCCCTTGGGCCTAGCATCCCTCAGCCCCATACATCCAGGTCTCTCCTGGGGCAGAGCTGGCCAGGGAGGAGTGGCAGATGAACTTCCACTCCAAGCCCAGCAGATAGGAAACTGAGACCCACAAAGTATTCATGCCAAGCACTAAGAAAATTCCCCACTCTGTCACTTCTCTCCCCCTTCGAGTCTGAACTGAGCGAGGTCACGCCAGCCAGTGACCTGGGGAAGTTCAGGGCCCTCTCTCCGGGACAACGCGTCGCCTAGAACATTTGAACTTTTCTCTACGTGGACCACGCCCAGCTCATAACCCTGGGAGATCAGACTTCATCTTAGGACTTGGCCCTTTTCAGTTGCTGCAGCCCAGCCCTGCATCTGAGGCATCTGGGGACACCCTGAGGGCTTGGCCGAGTCTGGGTTTTCCAGGACGGGTCCCTGGCTTAGAGACTCCTCAGTGTGCAGCACGCCCCTGGCACTGCTCGGGCCAGACTTCCCAGTCCGGCTCGCCCGTCTCACGCAGCCTTGTGGTGGGAGATAAAGTGGGGCACAAATTTCCAGTGGTGCCCTGCCTGCCATCCCATGAGAGACCTGGGCCTGCTTCTTGGTTTGCGGGATGGGCCAGTCTCTGATCACCTCCAACGTGGCCAGCTCTGCCTTTAGACAAACACTTCCCACCGTGTGGCCCAGGTACA
>NW_027428034.1:0-1032 GCF_003597395.2 Chelonoidis abingdonii | reverse complement strand
TTTTTTTTTTTTTTTAAAACTTACCCTGGGTCCCTGGCTGCGATCTGCTCAGGGGTCTTTCGTGGTCCCGCTCCCTGGAGCGAAGCGCAGGCGGGAGCGCGGCAAGCCCCACGGCCCCGCTCTCCCGGTTGGAGCCCCGGCCGGAGAGCGGCAAGCCCCACGGCCCCGCTCTCCCGGCTGGATCTCTGGCTGGAGCGCGGCAAGTCCCGCGGCCCCGCTCTCCTGGCTGGAGCCCCAGCCGGAAGGCAGCAAGCCCCGCTCTCCCAGCTGGAGCTCCGGGCCTTTAAATAGTCTCCAGAGCCCTGGGGTATTGAGGGGCTCCGGGGGCTATTTAAAGGGCCAGGGCTCCAGCTGCCTCTGCCACTCCGGCCCTTTAAATAGCTGCCAGAGCCCCGCCACCCCCATGCATTCCCCAGGGCTCCAGCGGCTATTTAAAAGGTCAAGGGCGTGGTAGAAGCTGGGGAGCCTGGGGCCCTTTAAATAACCCCCAAAGCACTGGGATAGCAGGGAGCTTGAGGGCTATTTAAAGGGCTGAGGCTCTAGCTGCCTCTGCTGCACCTCCTACCCTGCCCACATCAGCCCCGCTCTCCCTGCCTGCGGCCAGCTCTGCACCTCGTGCCCACAGCCAGTCCCTGTCAAACCCCCTACCCTGTCTCCAGTCAACCCCTGCCACACACCCCTGTGGCACTGCCCAAAGCCAGCCAGCACCACACACACACACACACTGCTGCCCACACCAGCCCTGCACCCCCTGCCCTGTCTCCAGCCAACCCCTGCTGCACCCCCTGCCTGAAGCCAGCCAGTCTCACACTCCTGTCTCCAGCCCTGCCAACCCCTGCTGCATCCCCCCGCGGCCCTGCCTGAAGCCAACCCACCCCACATCCCCCCATCTCCAACCAGCCCTGCACCCCTTGCCCTGCCTGCAGCCAGATCCTACCTTCAGTCAGTACCTGCCCTGCCTCCAGCCAGCCCCATGTCCACTTGTGCCCTGCAGTTCCCAGGGCAGTAACCCTGCACACCTGCTTCAATGAG
>NW_027428033.1:0-1197 GCF_003597395.2 Chelonoidis abingdonii | reverse complement strand
AAAAAAGGGAGAGAAGTATTTAAAAAAAAAAGATACATTTTACAGAACAATGATTATACTCTTTCACAGTGAACAACACTGTTCACCTTACATAGCACATGTGATTTCATTACAAGGTCGCATGGCTGGTATCATGGAAGATCACTGCTAATCACCCCCCACCCCACCACCACGTGGCTGGTAGCAGGGAAGATCCCTGATAGCCAAACATGAAAAAGCTCAGCGCTATTCCCCTCCCCCCGCTTGGCTACGTGCAAGAAAGGCTCTCTTTTAAGCAACAGGCAAACAGCTCAGTAGCAATGGCTCTCTGTCCCCTTACTTAAATTCCTGAATTTCAACCAGGTTACCATGAACGATATCACTCTCCTGAGGATAACACAGCGAGATAAAGAACGGATGTTTCTTGAATGCCAGCAATCATGGGGACCATATGCAGCTAGGCTTTGTCATGCAATGATAGCTAATTACTTGCTACATGCACGGCGTGGTAAAGTGTCCTACCATGGTGGACAGAATAAGGCTGCCTTGCCCAGAAACCTTCTGCAAAGGCTTTTGGAATACCTCCAGGAGCGCTTCAGGGAGATATCCCTGGAAGATTTCTGCTCCATCCCCAGACATGTTAACAAACTTTTCCAATAACTGTACTGGGTGCAAATGCATTCCAAGTCCTCAGGGCAAATCAATCATTAAAAAACGCTTGCTTTTAAACCATGTTTTATAGTTACAAAAGGTGCACTCACCAGAGGTCGCTTCCATGGCTTCACTGTCTGGGCTAGTGGCTTGGGAGGGTAATTCCGTCTGGGTGAGAAAAAGCTCCTGGCTGTTGGGGCTAACGGAGTGCTGTGTGCTCTCTGCAGGCTCGTCTTCCTCATCTTCCCCCTCTGCAGAATCCTCAGCCATGGTTGAGATTATAACGCCCACCTCAGAATCCAGGGACAGGGGTCGGGTAGTGGTGGCGGACCCCCCCCAGAATTGCATGCAGCTCAGCGTAGAAGCGGTATGTTTTCGGCCCTGACCCGGACCTTCCGTTTGCTTTTGGTTTTCTGGTAGGTAGGAGCTCCTTAACTTTCACTCTGCACTGCACTGAGTCCCTGGTGTGGCCTCTCTCCATCATAGCCTTGGAAATTTTTTCAAATATTTTTTCATTTTGTCTTTTGGAATGTAGTTCTGTCAGCACAGAGTCCTCTCCCCATATAG
>NW_027428032.1:0-2281 GCF_003597395.2 Chelonoidis abingdonii | reverse complement strand
ATCCAGACTAAGATGGCTACTCCTCTGATACTTAACTCAGATAATGACATGCACGCACTGCTAATCAGGCGCCAATCACTAATTAGGGACACCGCCACGCAGTTACCCAGTTAGCAGGTGTAAGGATTAAAAGCCAAGTACTATAACCACGCCTGCTTCAGGCTGTAAATGTGATGGCTTGAGAAGCAGCCTTCCCTGCAAACAGGTGAGTCCCTCACTGCCAACTACAAGGCACCTTGCACTGAAGCATCTGGCACTGACCACTGCCAGAGACAGGCTCCCAGACCAGACGGACCCTCCATCTGTGCCTGGCCCCCAAGATGTGGATTTTGCATGCAGCGTTGCACATTTATAAACTGGCCATTTGCGGGTTTGAGTTCCAGGCTGGTGCTGGCCAGGCAGCTCCCAGCTCCTTCATTTATCCACAGCTCCTTTGTTCTGCGCTCACGTCCCCATCGGCACATACTGGAGGCACCACCATGGAGGTGGCAGGAGACACAGGGTACCACACCCCAATCGGGAGGCGGATTGCAGTGTGCATAGGCAGAACTGAGCTATCTTAGATCAAACCAGCTCACTAAAAACAGCAGAGTGGCAGTGGCATGGGTTAGATGCCCCAGTACACGCCCAGGCGAGACAGTCCGTGGGTGTCCTCCCAGATACACTGCTATTTTTAGCAAGGTAGCTCAGGTCTATCTACCCTCCCTGCTGCAGCACCGACATACCCTGAAGGCGAAATCCCAGCGACAGCAACTTTGGCAGGAGTTTTGCCACTGACTTCAGTGGGCCCAGAATTTCACCCCCAAGGCCAGTCTTTCCAGCTACTGGTTTTAAGCCTCACTGCCAGCATGGGTGTCAGGCTGATGGTGGATTTTGTGATGACCTGCTGTCCACGGGAACTAGACCGTAAATGTAACTTGGTGGCTACAATCACCTGATGGTAACAACACCCAGTAACCAAGAAGCAAAAGGCTCCCATCTCACCCCTCTCTTCCCACCACCCCTCCCACCCACTCTCTCTTCACTTCCAGCGAGTTCCACAACTGAAGTGTCACAATGATGCCGTAATGTCTCTCTGGACGGCAGCTAAGCAAAGTTCACACCCACGTCACGGCTGGGGGATAAGAAGCTGAGGTGCCAGCAGGGCACATCTAGTGAATTTACACATTGGAGCAGTGGTTCTCAACCTAGGGCTGTGGGCCACAGCTGTGTGCTGAGGGGGCTCCATGTGACATCCTCAGGGCCAGACAGGTAATACCGGATGCCGCCCGCAATGAGAAACAGCTTGAGAACCACTGCACTGGAAGGATCCCAACTCCTAGCTCAAGAACATTTTGGAAGAAAAAATCCCTGTACAAATGCTCTTCCCAAGGGACTCAGCCCCATTGCCTGGCCCCACTGCCAAGAGTTACCATATCCCTGTGTCGGTGCGGGGTGTCGTTCACAGTGTGAACGCTGCTATCCCAGGATAAAGGTGCCGTAGCAGTAGGGGTGTTTGTTTCCCTTCCTGCGCGGGAAAGCAATACTGGTTTCAAGCACCTTTATCCTGGGGTAACTGCATTCAAGTGAATGGCAGCTCTCTCATGTAAGCAAGTCCCCAGTTTACTCAGATTTCTATAGAGAAGTGAAGTTGGTGGCGCAAGCCCTGCACCCACCCTGCAGTGGGAGTTTTCATGAATATTTTATTACCAGATGCTAATCAGGCCAATAGAAAAGACTCATTAAGCAAGAGGAGAACAGAAGAAAAACAGCCCAGCCGCTTCCTTCCCCTTTCTATTCTTTTTACTTCCTCACCCTCAGCCCCAGCCATTGGGGACGCCCAGAGCTGCAGGGTGATGAGTGCTCACCCAGGCCCCTGAGCCTGGTACTGGGGAGGAGATGGTCTCTGCAGAGGAACACAGCAGCTTGGGAAATGCCCGGAAGAGGAGTGGGCTTTGCTCATCACAGACCCTGCAGGGCAGAGGCTCCCTCCCCCAGGAATGACCCTGGGGAAAGGCAGCCACTTCAGACCTTCTCTTAAACGGGTGATTCTCAAACTTTTATACTGGTGACCCCTTTTCACACAGCAAACCTCTGAATGTGACCCCCTGATAAATTAAAAACACTTTTTAATATATGTAACCCCATTATAAGTGCTGGAGGCAAAGCGGGGTTTGGGGTGGAGGCTGACAGCTCACGACCCCCATGTAATAACCTCGTGACCCCCTTGAGGGGTCCCGACCCCAGTTTGAGAACCCCTGTCTTAAACCCTACCCCACAGCTCCCTGCCCACTGCCAGCCC
>NW_027428031.1:0-6447 GCF_003597395.2 Chelonoidis abingdonii | reverse complement strand
TTCGTTTTTTTGCAGGGAAAATGAACATTTAGCAAGAACGAAATATTTCAATCGGAGGAAGGGTGCAGAAAGAGCATTTCCTCAAAATACAGGTTTTGGGTTTATTGATGATGTCACAAGTTTCCTTGAAAATTTAAAAAGAAAAGAAAAGAAAGAGTATGTTTTGCCTTTATTTTTTTTTCATGGAGTAAGAGGAATCCTTTGACGGTATAGAGAACTGTGATAGACTGAAATGTACAATAAAGTGGCAGATCCATATTATAGTTGGATATTCTGATGTGTCTCCGTATAGAGAATGAGTAACGATGGCCAGTGATCGTGTATTGAGACAGCTATCTTTTAGTGTGTGAGGGTTCTGCTCCTACAGCGGATAGAGCATCTGTTGGGACTGTGTGGTCACATTTCGTTTAATAGAGTCGCTAGGGTAAAAATGGGTGGATAGTTCTATGCTTCGAGCAACTGCTTTCTCTCTCTTGTTTTGGTTCTTCTGTAGTTTTCTCAGATGATGTAGTAGGTATTGTTGTTTCGCAGAGTATTTTATGTTTTTTATTTACTTCCTTATGCTCACGCAGCAGTGTCAACATTCCTTGCCTACAAAGTGTTGTAGGACTTATGCATTGGAAAGATGTTTGATTCAGTTCTTCATTCTAACTTGCTTTTTCTGATGGCCTCTTCCTTGTCTTTCCATTCTGGTGTAGCATATGACAACCGAAAATTTGACTGAATTTCATCTCCTGGGATTTTCTGACTACGGAGTGCGTCTTGCCTTTTTGTGTTCTGTTTGTTATACATGGGGCCTTCTGGGAATTTCCTGATGCATTTCTCGTACTGGACCCATACCTCCAGCCATGTCTTCTTCGCTCAAGCATATTGCTTAGCCTCTTGTCATCTTCTCCACTGTCTCATTCTGGTGGATGCATCTGCGACGCCTCCTTCTTTCAAGTTGCTTCCTGCAGTGTTGTTCTTCAGCATGTTTGGGCCAGGCGGTTGGCATGGGAAGTCATGGCAGTTGACGCTACCTGGCTATCTGACGCCTCTGAGTACGGACAGTCATGGCAGCGGTACTGTGTGCCGATGGTGAGGTTTTGGCTTAGTGAGGATTGTTATTCGTGTTGACGTGGGGTAATCATCAGGTTTCTTCTGTGGGCCTAACTTTGTCCTTCTTCTGCGACATCCCACCTTCCTGCGCTCTCTTGCTCTGACACACAGCAACAAGCCACACATTGTCTTTGCGGCTCTCTCTCTTGGGGTTTATCGTGGCTCTTCTTTATTTGTGTCCTATATTATGTTATTTCAATCTGTATTGTGAGAGGCTTCGCTCCTCTGGCGCGCGGCAGACTATTAGAGCGCTGTTTTGATGTCGTGCCTGAGCTGATGTGTAGTTGCTCCTTGTTCTGTCCGTGCATGGATTTTTGATGTAACTGAATGCCAGAACTCTTAGGGGGCCGTGCTCACTTGATCATGTAGTGCGTGGCTGTCGGCGTGCTGCGTTTGCTGTTCTTGTGGCACTGTCTGTACCCTGTTAGTTAAGTGATCAGCGCTCCGAGGGATATTATGGAGAGCTTTAGCCGGCAGGCGCTGAGAAAATGAAAGGAGAGGATGTGATTATCGGTACAGTGAGTTTGGCGGATGACTCTGGCTAAAGAATTCGAAATGATAACAGGGGGGTACCCGTTACTCTAGCAATGGGTGTGAAAATTAAATGTTGTCGGTTGGGTGTCTTGATGAGTAGATGTAGATAGATAGATTCAGGATGTATCAGTTGTATTTATTTATCTCATATGTCAGCAAGATAAGTTTCTTCTATTTTTATAGTCTTTATCTAGTGGATGCTCAGGAAAGATCTGGAATTTTTTTATGTAAAATTTAGATTTTCTTAGACAATTCAAACAGTGTATGACCTCAGTAAGTCTTTGATCTTCTATTTCCCAGTTCGGCTTTAGTGTAATCTGTCAAGGTGATGGGACCAAAGGTCGAAGGTTTCTTGGTGGTGTGAAGCATGATGGAGGATGGTAGGGGGTAATGGATGGAGGCTATTTTGTCTTGTCTGTAGGCGGGTATGAGCTGTGACTCCCCAGGCGGCTGCCTTCCAGATCGATCTAGATTTCCGTAGTGGCACTGGTCGAAGCCTTGCGCCAGCTATGCTTCATACAGTGAGTGCTCTGATTGTTCAGTTCATGTAGAGTATATTTCAGGCTTTTAATGTGCAGGAAGCAGATGGTCTTTTTTATGGGCAGTACAAGTGTCATGTCTTCACTCTTGCTTCCTTAGTCTTTATTTTATAATCCGCTGACTAAACTTGCGGGGGGTCTGTGCACTTGTGTGCTTGGTGTGCGTGTTCTTGGTTTAGCGGCATGTCTCAGGTACCTTGTGGAGATGTGTAGTGTGTGGTTAGCGCCTCAGCGGGCTTGGCGTGCCTCTTTGGTTGCTTGTGGTTCGTTGGCGCGTGGTCCTAGCTGCGGTATGTCTTTGTCCGCGTATTGGCGCTAGTGAGTTTGGGTGCATGTTGTGTTGGAGCGGGCAGGGCTTGGATATGGGTTACAGGTGTGCTTGCTATGGGCCTGGTTGTGTGCTTAGTGGGTATCCTTCCTCGCTGCTTGGAATGGTGTGTGGCAGCGATTGGGCAAGTAGTGTCTCAGTGTGATGTGGGAATTCCAGTTGCGTGGCCTAACGCAGGGGAAGTGGGGTAGGCGTTTGCACAATCAGTTTTTATTGAACTCTACGAGGATAGGTTCGACGGTGAATAGGTGTGCGCACGGGAACGTTGAGGATGGTTAGTCTGAAGAAAAAGGCTCCTGATGTATTCAGATGCTGTGTTAGCTGCGGCGGTGGTTGGAATGGATAGTGTGGACTTGAAATCTGGACTCATTGTTGGTGTCGGATGAATTGTGTCTAGATGTGGAACTCTTAGGGGATCGTCTTTATGTGTGGGTTATGTGGCTCTTTAAAAAGAGAGGCGAGAATTGCGGATGAGGGATACAGGGGCTGTTGACTCTGCTGCTGAAGCAAGGAAATGGAAGCAATGGGCATTGCATCTTGGCTGCCACTCCGACCATCTGCTGATCGTCTCGTGGCTCGCCGTGCCTATTGTGTTTTTGTCCATCTATCCTTGGGGTATGTTCTCTCAGGCCAGGCGAGAAGGAGCGGGGTTCTAGGATGAGTATCGCGCTTCGCTGACTCAGCTAGCGTCTGCCCTTAGTGATGATGGTGACTTTGCGTTTGCCCTTTGCATTGCTCTTTCTCTTTTCGCGCTTTGTCCTTGTCTTTGTTTGTGTGGGTCTCTTTTTTTGCTCGTGTTATTAAAGTTGGCTTATTCTGGCAACGATGGCACTTCTGCTGAGTTTTGTGTGTAAGCCTCATTACGAAAGGAGGTGAGCTAAAAGCAATGGTCCGAAATCGCCTAAGTTGAGTAGAATGCCTCTACGCTAGTCGACAAAGTACTAGCTGCAGTTGTCGGTGTTCTTTGAGCTTGGCATCCGTCTTTAGTGGAGTGAAGGCAGAATATCTGTATACAGCGATCGATCCGGCTGCCATCCGAGCTTCTGGCAACATCGTGGAACGCCATTGACGGCCTATCTCCATAATTAATGTTGTTTGCTATTGATGGGGTGCTACCCGGTACCCCGGGTTATTTCATCACGTCATCGGCCAGAGCCCTGCATAACTTCGCTGGTCCGTTCCCTGGGCCGGCAGCCGGCACCCGAGCCAGTTCCGGCCGGGCCTGCAACCCCGCTCCTGGCGGCTCTCAACAAGGCCCATTTCCATGCGGAGCGGAGGCCCCGCTACCCCATTGAGCCCCCAATTACTGGACCCGCTCTGCGCTCAGGCGGTCCCCGCACCATGTCAGTTCCGCTATCTCCTGTGGGCTCGCAAGTGAGGCGCAGGGTCTCACCGCCCAGAGTACATAGCACTGGCCGGCCCGTGTCCTAGTTTCTCCAGGCATCGCGCGGCCCCCCCGGGACGGTCGGGCCCCCGCGCGGCATCTCAGGCTTGCTATCTCCGCTCAATTGCCGCTTCTCTCTCGGACGAGGCTCATCTCTTTGATGCCCCTGCTCTCGCCATGCTCGCAGAGGTCTACAGTGACCCGGACTTGCGTCTCTCAGGCTTGGGTCCTTGGTATTTCCCTGGTTCGATCTCCTCGTCCGAGCGCCCGGTGCCGTATTCGGTTTAGAGCCTTTATACCATTGGTACTCTCTTCTCTTTCCTGGTCTCGCACTGTCTCCGCGACTCGCACGTTCCTTTACCCCGTGGCGCAGTGCTCCGTGATGTCCTGAGCTCCCGTGTGACAGCTCGCAGAGCCTGTTTCAACCCTGGCCCGCTTTATGGACGAAAGGCCTGCAGCCTACTCTTCGTTGACGCTTGGTTGTGTTCTCATATCGCACGCGCGCCAACCGGCGATCCTGTCCCAGGTGGCGACCGTGAGCGGTCCTGCGCCGACCCTCACAACGACCGGAGCCCAGATGCGACTCTCGCGGCCAGGATCGTGACTCGCATCCTCCGGTCCCTTCCGCGGGAGACGCAATCTCTTGATTGGTTTTCTTCTTCCGCGTTGGAGTTTCCGTCTGTAGTGCTCTGTTGTGGTCTCGGATGTCCGCAAGCGGGATGAAGGCTATTCTCCCGGCCGAGCTGCTTGCCCTCTCCTTATTGCTCTCCCCGTTTTTGTGGCGGTATGGCTCCAACCTGTAAGTATAACCTCTCCGTGGTCGGTCGGTACACACAGCACCATCGCTGTGTTGTGATGTCGGCTTACCGTCCGGTGTCGGTGGTGGCTTAATCCATTTTATTGTTGGCTTGATTGCAGGTCGTTGCTAGTGCCGTCTCGATTCACTTGACCCGCGCCGAAAGTCTGTAGCGCGCTGCCTGTCGGCTGCTATCGGCGGTCGAGGCGTTCCCGGCTGGCGTTGCGCCCTATGTGCAGGCCCGCAGCCGGATCAGTACCCTGGCAGCTGTCAACCCGCAGCCCCGCTCTCCCGGCCAGAACTCTGCAACCGCGCAACAACGTAGCCCCGCTCTCCTGGCCAGAGCCACGCAATCCCGTGGCCCCGATACCCCGGCCAGAGCCCCTCAATCCCGCAGTCCCGCTCCTTCTGCCAGAGCCCAGCAGCCCCATGGTTCCGCTCTACTGGCCAGAGGCCAGAGGTCCCTCAGCCCCGTAGCCCCACTTTCCCGGGAGGAGCCCCGCAACCTCGTAGTCCTGCTCTCCCTGGAGGAGTCCCGTAGCCCTGCTCTCCCGGCCGGAACCCCGCAACCCCGCGGTCCGCAACCCCGGACGAGTGCGGCAACTCCCGCGGCCCCGCTACCCCGGCGAGAACCTCTCAACCCCGCAGCCCCGCTCTCCGGGCCAGAGCCCTGCAACCCCGCGGTCCCCCTACCTCGGCCGGAGCCCCGCAACCACACGGCCCCACTAAACTGGTGGCCGCGCGGCAGGTCCCACGGCCCCGGTCAGAGCCCCGCAACCCCGCAGCCCCGCTCTTTCGGCCGGAGCCTAGCAACCCTGAGGTTCCGCTCTCCAGGCTGGAGCCCGGAGGCCCCGCTACCCAGGCTAGAGCCCCGCAACTCCATAGCCCTGCTCTCCCGGTCAGAGCCCCACAACCCCGTAGTCCTGCTCTCCTGGCTGGAGCCCCAAAACCCCGTGGCCCCACTCTCCCGGCCGGAGCTCAGAGGCCCTGCTACCTCAGCTAGATCCCCGCAACCCTGGAGCCCCACTCTCCCTGCCGGAGTCCCGCAACCTCACGGTCCCGCTACCACGGCCGAGCGCGGCAACTCCCACGGTCCAGCTCTCCCGGCCAGAGCCCGGAGGCCCTGCTACCCAGTGTAGTGTCCCGCAGCCCCGTAGCGCCGCTTTCCCAGCCGGAGCCTCGCAACCCCACTGTTCCGCTACCCCGGTGGCAGTGCAACAGGTCCCGTGGCCCGGCTACACCGACCCGAGCCCCGCAACCCCGAGGCCCCGCTCTCCTGGCCAGAGCCCGGAGGCCCCGCTACCCAGGCTAGAGCTCCCCAACCCGTAGCCCCGCTCTGCCGGCCAGAGCCCCTCAAACCCGCAGCCCCGCTCTCCCGGCTGGAGCCCCGCAACCCAGCGGCCACGTTACCCTGGCTGGAGACTCGCAACCCCGGAGCCTCGCTCTCCCAGCCAGAACTCCGCAAGCCTGCGGCCCCGCTACCCCGGTTGGAGACTCGCAACCCAGAAGCCCCACTCTCTCAGCCAGAACTCCGCAACCCCGCAACCCCACGGCCCCGCTACCCCAGCCGAAGCCACGCAACCCTGCATCTCCGCTCTTTCAGCCGGAGCCCGGAGGCCCCTCTACTATGGCTAGAGCCCTGAAATCTCTGAGCCCAGCTCTCCCGGCCGGAGCCCCGCAACTCCGCGGTCCCGCTCTGTCGGCCGGATCCTGGAGGCTCCGCTTCCCTGGCTAGAGCCCCGCAACCCCGTAACCCCCCTCTCCAGGC
>NW_027428030.1:0-1181 GCF_003597395.2 Chelonoidis abingdonii | reverse complement strand
CATAGAGACATAGAGAGAGAGAGAGAGAGAGAGACATAGAGACATAGAGAGAGACATAGAGAGACATAGAGAGAGAGAGAGAGACATAGAGACATAGAGAGACATAGAGAGAGAGAGAGAGACATAGAGACATAGAGGGACAGAGAGACATAGAGAGAGACAGAGAGAGAGACAGAGAGACATAGATAGACAGAGAGAGAGACATAGAGAGAGACAGAGAGAAACAAAGACATAGAGAGGGACACAGAGAGACATAGAGAGACATAGAGAGATATAGAGGGAAACAGAGAGTGATAGATATAGAGACATAGAGAGAGACATAGAGAGACAGAGAGACAGAGAGACATAGAGAGAGACATAGAGACATAGAGAGAGACAGAAAGAGATAGAGAGACGTAGAGACATAGAGAGAGAGACATAGAGACAGACAGAGAGAGAGACAGAGAGACATAGAGAGAGACAGAGAGACATAGAGAGAGACATAGGGAGACAGAGAAACATAGAGAGAGAGATAGGGAAATAGAGGGACAGAGAAACATAGAAATAGGCATAGAGAGACAGAGAGATATAGAGAGACAGAGAGTAAGAGAGAGACAGAGAGAAAGAGAGACATAGAGACATAGAGGGAGACATAGAGAGAGACATAGAGAGACATAGAGACATGGAGAGAAACATAGGGAGACAGAGAGACATAGAGAGAGACATAGAGAGAGAAAGTGAGACGGAGAGACATAGGGAGAGACATAGAGACATAGACAGAGACATGGGGAGACAGAGAGACATAGAGAGAGACATAGAGACATAGAGAGAGTCATAGAGAGAGACTTAGAGACATAGAGAGACAGAGAGAGAGACAGAGAGACTTAGACAGACATAGAGAGATAGAGAGACATAGACAGAGATAGAGACATAGAGAGAGAGAGAGAGACATAGACAGAGATAGAAAGAAAAAGAGAAACAGAGAAAGAAAGAGACATAGCGAGCGACATACAGAGACAATGAGAAAGAGAGACATAGAGACATACAGAGAGAGACTGAGAGACATACAGAGAGAGACAGAGAGAGAAAGAGAGACATAGGGACATAGAGAGAGACATATAGAGAGACATATAGAGAGACATAGAGACATAGAGAGAGACAGAAAGACATAGAGAGACGCAGAGACATAGAGAGACAGACAT
>NW_027428029.1:0-1048 GCF_003597395.2 Chelonoidis abingdonii | reverse complement strand
GATATTCCACAGCCCCATTGAGGGACAAACCTTTCCCAACCCTGCTGTGGGCGGGGCCATCGGGGCCTGCGCCCGCCCCTCAGAGGTCACGTCGCAGACCTGGAAGTATAAAAAGCTCACTGGTGGAGCTCAGTGCAGCATCAGCTACCAGAGAGACCAGACGTCTGTAACCGAGCTCCCGCTGGGGAGACAGCAGAAGGTCGCGGCCGGCCTGACGTCGCACCAGGCCGGCCAAGCCTACCCCTCGCTCACTACCCCAGGGAGGCCTGGCCGAGCCTGCCCCTAGCTCATTACCCCGAGAAGGACTGGTCAAGCTTACCCCGCTCCCACTACCCCGAGGACCCGCTGAGCCCACCAGTGAACACTTACCCCGAGGAGCTGATGGTGGTTGACCCCTCTGCTGACCCCACGACAAATCAGGTACTCGATGAGGGGAAGAGTGGAAGTGGCCCGGGGGTAGCTGACCCCAGTCTGGCTGCAACACTGCCAGAACCAATGTCAGTGTGTTGCGGCTTGGATCCCCACTGACAGCAGCGACTTCCTACTGCTGCTAGGGCCCCGGGCTGGGATGCAGTGGAGTGGAAGGGCCTGCGTCCCCCCTGCCACCCCTCCAGGGGTGGCAGACTCCCCCTTTTCCCTGGCCTGAGGAGACCGCAACCCCCCTATTGACTTACTGTGTTTGCTGCCCCGCCCTGACCTAAGGGCTGGGCCTAGAACTGTTGCTGCTCAGCCCTGCCTAAGGGCCTGAGCGTAGTGACTCACGTTGGTTGTTGCCCCGCCCTGACCAGGGCCCGGGGTTAAGGCTACTAACAGCAGGTGGTGGGATATCCCACAGCCCCGCTGCGGGACAAACCGCGGCCGTGCCGCGTCACACCATTAAAAAAGCTAATGCAGTTTTAGGATGCATCAGGCGAGGTATTTCCAGCAAAGATAAGGAGCTGTTAGTACCATTAGACAAGGCACTAGTGAGACCTCATCTGGAATACTGTGTGCAGTTCTGGTCTCCCATGTTTAAGAAGGATGAATTCAAACTGGAACAGGTACAGAG
>NW_027428028.1:0-3048 GCF_003597395.2 Chelonoidis abingdonii | reverse complement strand
ACAGGGCATGGGGGTAAGGGGTCTGGCATGGCATGGTGAGGGGGCCGGCAGCGCTCCGTAAAGCGTACTCGATGAATGAGGGAGATAGATGGACAGGGTGCGGGGGGAGGATATTAGAGCATGGGGGCAAATGGGGGTCTGGCCAGGGCATGGGATAACGGGGCAAGGGGCTGGCAGGGCGGGGACGGGGGAAATAGGAAATTAGGGGGTGTTAGGGTGGGGGGCCAGGGGCTGTGTGGATCACTGGGCACTCCCTTCAGCAAATTTCCTAGATGTTCCCTGAACCCTGTCACTCTCCCTAGCAGTGCCCGACCCCCCCACATCCGCCTGCTGAAGCTGGGACTTGGGTAGCGGAGCCCCCCAGGCCGCGCGCCCACCCTGCCCCCATAAGCACCCCTGTGGGGAAGCCGAACTGGGTAGCTGGGGGGCCCCCCAGCCAGCCTCCCACCCTGCCCCTGTAGGCCCCCTGCGGGAATTGAGCCGACTAGGTTAGCGCATCCCCCCACCACCGCTACCCCCCCCCTGCCCCCACGGGGTCTGGGGCGTCTTGGCACCTCCCATTCTCCCATGTCCCACTGCCCCCCCATTCCCCCCACCTCCTCCCACACACTCTGCTGGCCCCTTCGCACACCCCACCCCACTGCCTCCCAGCACCTCCACCCCGCCAACCCCCAGGACCCACCATCACACACACATCCCCCCTGCCCCAGGCTGCCACTGCCCCTGGAAATGGCCAAGCCCAGGTGTGGCAAACGCAATCAGCCCCCGGTGCCAGCGCAGCAAGTTACCTTCTCGTTGTACAGCTCCCCACGCAGCACCTCCGGGGCCATCCAGTACGGCGAGCCCACCACGGCCAGCGGCTCCTTCTGAGCGTCCTCACTGGGGGGCAAAGCCGCAGGGTTAGCCCGGCCCCCTCCCCAGCCGGGCAACCCCAACCCCTGCGGGGCCCTGCCCGAAGCCAGGGCAAGCCCCAGCCCCCCTCCCCATCTCCTGTCCCAGCCGGGACAATCCCCATCACCCCAGTCCCTGCCTGCAGCCAGGGCAACCTCCATTCCCATGGGTCCCTGCCCCAAGCCAGAAGCAGCTCATAGCCCTCCAAAGTCCTCCCCATCCCCCCTCCAGCCAGGGGCGACCCACAGCCCACCCAGACTACCCCAAATCTCCCTCCCCCAGCCAGCTCTGACGTCCAGGAGGGGGTGGGTGCCGCCCTGCCTTGGGTGTGGGAAGGGTCCAGAGGGGACTGCTGGCCCTTCTGCCTAGGCCTGTTGGGGTGACGTGCCCCACTTTGGGGTGGGGGCAGCTCCCCACTCACCTGTAGGTGGGAATCTTCTCCGCCAGGCCAAAGTCACCCACCACAGCCGTGTAGCCGTTGTCCTCACTCTTCACCAGGCAGTTCTGAGAACCAGAGGAGAGGAGACGTCACGCCACCCGCCCCGCCTGGCACCTGCCCCATGGCGCATTGCACCCCCACAAGCAATTGAGAGGGCTGCGGGCAGGGGCATTCTCACCCTGCTGTCCCGGGGCAGGGCAGCGAGCACCCAAGGGAGCACAGGGGATCCAGTATGTGACCAAGTTGGGGATTTTGTCTTGTTTTACATTAATAGCGTGTGCGCCTCAGTTTCCCGGTGTGCTGCATGTTTAACAAGGTGCTGGGAGAGGGTTTGCTGCTGCAGGGGACCAGGTGTGACCTCGCCTGGCAGTCGGGACCCCCGGGCAATGGCCTGGAGACGGCGAACCCTACCAACTGGTGACCTGGGGGCCCAGCTCAGGAGTCGCAGCCGGTTCTGGCCAGTGGAGGACAATGGGCTGAGAAGAGAGGACCCCAGTGACCTGCCCAGCTGGTTCCGGCCAGAGGGGTGCAAAGGGCGGAAGAGAGGAGAGGAGCCCCAGTGACCTGTTTACCTGGGACCGAAGAGAAAGGCCAGGGGAGGAGCTGTGGGGGAGATGACACAGGATGCCGTGGCTGGAAGGGGGGTCTCTGGGCTGGGAGGGAAGAGCAGCCAGAGCCCCGCTGGAGGCTGGACGGACCTAGATGTGCTGTGCCTGAGGCCTGGAGAGTTTCCTGCGCTGGGTGCAGACGCTCAGTAAACCCTCCTGTGTTACACTGGCTGAGAGTCGCTCCGGGCTAGAGATCGGGGTTGCATTGCTCCGTCTGGGAGAGGAGGCCCTGGGGGTCCGGAGCAAGGGGATGCCCCGAGGGGGCCCACAGAGGCTCAGAGAAGTGCGATTCCAGGGGGAGGAGGGACCGTAGGGGGCTGGCAGCCTGTGACAACGAGCCCTTCACGCTGTGCCGTCAGGGCAGCCCCCGGCGGCAGAGTGAGGCTCGGGCTCAGCACCCTGCCAGCCCTGGTGCGTCCATGGGCCGGGCAATGGCTGGGCTGGCTCCCCTGAGACCCTGTGCCGTGGGCGGGCGAGCAAGCACACCATGGGGCTGGGAAGCATGGAGGGGTCTGTCAGCTGGAGGAAGGGGCACTGCCCACCTTGGAGGTGAGGTCACGGTGGAAGATGCCCTTGGAGTGCAGGTAGCGCAGGCCGCGGGCGATGTCCAGGGCCAGCCGGACGCGCACAGCCCAGGAGAGTGGCACCGGGCTGTCCAGCAGCTGCTCCAGGTTCCCGCCGTTGATGTACTGCCAGGGAGAGGGGACAGGCAGCAGGTCGTCAGCCCCCAGCATCCCCGTGGGGCCGGTTCCCCGCCTTGCCCTGCCCTGCCCACCTCCCCCACTGGGCTGGTCCCTCATCCTCCTGCCCTGCCCGCCTCCCCGCCCATGGGGCCAGCCCCCCGCCTTGCCCTGCCCTGCCCACCTCCCCCATCGGGCCGGTCCCCCATCTTCCTGCCCTGCCCGCCTCCTCACTGCCTCCCCCATGGGACTCATCCCCCATCTCTCTGCCCTGCCTGCCTCCCCACTGCCTCCCCCATCGGGCCGGTCCCCCATCCTCCTGTCTTGCCTGCCTTCCCACTGCCTTCCCCATGGGACCCATTCCCTGTCCCTCTGCCCTGCCCGCCTCCCCACTGCCTTCCCCATGGGACCCATTCCCTGTCCCTCTGCC
>NW_027428027.1:0-1436 GCF_003597395.2 Chelonoidis abingdonii | reverse complement strand
TGTCTTTTGCCCCCACTACTCCCCTTGGAAGGCTGTTCCAGAACTTCACTCCTCTAATGGTTAGAAACCTTCGTCTAATTTCAAGTCTAAACTTCCTAATGTCCAGTTTGTACCCATTTGTCCTTGTGTCTACATTAGGACAAAGCATAAAAATAATTCCTCTCCCTCCCTAATGATAATCCCCCTGATATATTTATATAGAGCAAGCATATCCCCCCGCAGCCTTCTTTTGGCTAGTCTTCAGAGAGCTTCTGGTCTCTTCAGGCCACTTGCATTTCTAGTGTGAGTGAACAGTGCACTTCCATGTTTTCCTCCTGGATCTTCATCACACCTGTTTGTGATGAGTTCAGACACAAACATTCCCTTGAGACTGTCAGTCCCCTTGAGACTGTCACCTGATGTGCTGAAATTACCTCTGAGCCCATTTTCCCTGCCAGCTTGGGATTCCAGAACCCTGTCTCATTGAGCCAGACACACTACCCTGCTGCAACACAGACCCAGGGTTTGGTCCACACCCCCAAAGCTGCAGACTAAACTGAAAACAATTTATCAGATTACCTATCTGCATCACCCAGACATCCAGTTCCCAATGGGATCCAAACCTCAAATAAATCCATTTTACTCTGTATAAAGCTTATACAACGTAAATTCATAATTTTTTCGCCCTCTATATCAATGATAGAGAAATATGCACAGATGTTTGCTCCCCAAGGCATTAATCATTTACTCTGGGTTCCTTAATAAACAAAAGTGATTTTATTAAGTATAAAAACTAGGATTTAAGTGGTTTCAAGCAATAACAGACAGAACAAAGTAAGTTACTAAGCAAAATAAAGCAAAAACACACAAATCTAAGCCTAATACATTAAGAAACTGATTACAGGTAATAGTTCACCCTCAGAGATGTTCCAATAAACTTCTTTCATAGACTAGACTCCTTCCTATTCTGGGCCCAATCCCTTCCCCTGGTACAGTCCTTGTTATTTCCAGGAGACATCTCAGGTGATAAGCAAGGGTTTTCTTATGATTGTCTCTTTTGTACTGCTCCACCCCCTTTTACAGCTTTGGGACAAGGCGTGAATCTGTTGTCTGTGCTTGTCCCCACCCTCACCTCATCAGTGGAAAAGTACAAGGATTAAGATGGATTCCAGTCTCAGGTGACATGGTCACATGTCTTGTGAGACCCGAGCCTCCATTCTTCCTGGGCTGGCCCACACCTACACACGAAGGTTTGCAAATAAACAGAAAATTTACAGTTCATTGATTCTGAAGCACCCTTAATGGCTTCCACTTAATATGTTTACATCAGTAATACAAGTTTATATCTTATTCTCCTAACTCCAGACATAGAAATAGTAAATGCAAACAAATAGGATGAACACACTCAGTAGATTATAAGCTTTGTAATGATACCTAACAAGAGACCTTTTGCACAA
>NW_027428026.1:0-1576 GCF_003597395.2 Chelonoidis abingdonii | reverse complement strand
TTTTTTTTTTTTTTTTTGCCAGCTATCCTGATTCATCAGGAACAGTCCCACACTACAAACGCCTTCCTTCAGACCTCACTACAGTTCCTTTCCCAGAAAGGAAACTCCAACTCCAACTCCAACTCCAACTCCAACTCCTTTCCTTCTTCTTCTTCTTCTGCATCTCCTTCTTCCTATTGCCTTGCAATCCTTCCCTTATAGGAAGCCTGGCCTGGCTCTTCCCAGCTGAGTCTAATCCTTAATTGCCTCTGCACTCCAGGTGCCACAGAATGTGCTAACTGAGCTTTCTGGCTCCCCCTCACCCTGTCACGGCCACTGTAGTGTTTATACACCCCATCCCAGGTCCCCACTTGACTGAGGCATCTAGGCACTACCCCAAATAGTAATCAATGTGCTCAGGCAGCAGCAGACTCCACTGTTCTACAAATTTGTTCTGCAAAATCAGGATTCCTTGAAAAACTGAGATCCCAATTCAGCGAATCCCAAAAGCAGTTTCTGTGGTTGGATGCAGTCAGTGGCAATTTGTATTGCTGACAGCCTAGCTAGTGTGGTTAATAGGTTTCTTTTACCCTTGCATAACTTTTATGTAACAGTACACTGGAGGCGTGGCAATATCCCAGCATTGCATTCTCCCTGCCTGTGACTTTCTGCTGCCTTGGCAGGATTGTTCATGTTGTTCAGATAAAAGGGAATAGGGCTGGACTGTGGGAAATTAGTGATAAGCCTCAAAATACATAAAAAACAAACCAAAGGTGATTAAGACATTATTTTTAAGCACATAAAATATTCACAGAGGCAGAGTCTGTACGAGGTAGGGAGGGGAGGGGTCAATTCATACATGCTCAGATGATTCTGTTTGGAGAACCTAGTGTAAACACAACAGAAAAGGAAACCTGAGTCCAGTTCCAGCCTCCCATACATAAACGCTGTAAGACTCTCTGGAGAGTTTGGTGCAGAGCTACTTCTAGCTACTGCTCTAACCAAGGGGCATAGCCATCTCCCGTGGCTTGTCTCCAGGAAGTGATTTTGGTAAGTATTTGTTCTAGTTGGTATTAAAGGATGGGCTGGGGAAAAGTCATTTCTATGCTCTCATGCATCTCTTTGTTGCTGAGAAGTGGTTTTGGGTGGGGCATGGAGAACTTCGCCTGTTTAAATTTCTATTGAATAATCTTATGGAAGATCCTGGACTGATTATATGATACAATAAATAAGCAGCCCTCTCTTTCTCAATGATTCCTTGCCCCACTGCTGCTGCTACTCAATGTGACACATAAGGAGTATATAGAACAAACTGATAGTGGTAGGGGATGGACTGGATGATCTAATAGTCTTTTATTGCTGTAATATCTCTGAATGTAGTGTATGTGGTGACAGGGAGAAGAGGGAGTTTCTGGTGGGGGGAGCATGAAGCAGATAGGGAATAGCTGTTCCAAACAATTCCCAGAAGGGCAGGGCAGGCTCTAGCCATTTCGCCGCCCCAAGCACGGCGGCACGCCGCGGGGGGCGCTCTGCCGCTCGCCGGTCCTGCGGCTCCGGTGGATCTCCCGCAGACGTGGCTGCGGAGGGTCCGCTGGTC